>NW_020955514.1:4016-81516 GCF_003031625.1 Empidonax traillii
TCTTCTCAGTTGAGGCATCTGGCTGTGAAACAAATTCCAGAGGAGGTTAGGTGAAACTAATTTTGGCCATCTAGAGGAAAACCTGCAGTCTTTTGCTTTACAGAAAGCCTTGCTAGAAGAATGATGCTAGTTGCATTCTATTTAGTCCCACCAAGCAATCAGGAATTCTCTCAACCAAAGCCAATAAACTGATAATCTCATCCTGAGAACATTTGCTTTCTTTGAAAAGGAGGTAGTGCCCAGGATTCCATAAAGGCCATCCAGGAACTTGCTGTCAATATCCATTGTATGTAGAAGGAGCTCAGGTACTCTGGCATTGGGTATCAGAACTGGGGATAAGATAATTAAAGGATAGTCAGTGTACCTGCATACTGGGATGCTGCTTTAGTGATCTGCGTGCCAGTTTGTAAATATGATGTGTGTGAGCACCGACAGAGCTCATCTTTGACACCTCAGCTACCTCCAGGTGCTTTCCCAAAGAGTGGTGGGATGTGAGTTCGGTATGTGGATCATGGAGGGGATCTTTTACCATTATGGTGATCTTTATATCAAAGGGAGAGAAACGCAAGGCTGGAAGAGCCCTAACTAGTTCTCACGCTGTGCTGTGGCACAGTCCTCTAAATCCAACCTGGAGAAAAGACAGAACAGCCTCTGGAGACGAACAACATCGACTAATGCCACAGCCCCTGTTCACAGTCACAGCAGATGAAGTGTCTAGGCTTGATGTTTTCTAAGTGTTTTCACTTATGTGTAAATACATCCTTCCCTATGCTCACAGTTCCTGCAGGTTCACTCTCCTGTGGAGAAGCCTTTCAGAAAAATGAACTTATTATCAAAATGACATCTTGTTGGATGGCAAATTAGTGTTAGTTGCCGAATAATTATACTGACAAAATGCTTGAGTTTTATAATGCTTATGTCAGTAAAACTGTAGCAATATGGGAAAAGTGGAGGGAAAATGGAGAGGAAATCAGGACCCCAAAGAAAGGTTTCAGTAATGTAAATTAAATAGTTCTGTGAATCAGGGTAATTACAGAATGGTGGGGAACAGAAGGACAGCTTTAATCTCCTCTTAGGGCTGCCTTGCGTGCGAGTTGCTCCTTTGACTTCAGTCTATTATTAATGTCATCAAGTAGCACTTACAAAATTGGGAACTAAATGCATAATTTAGAGCCCCTCGAAACTAGAGAAACCATAAATTTTAAGCTCCCTGGCACAGAGACTATTATTTAAAGAATGGTAACAATTAGCAGATCTCTTAATTTTTTTCTTGAAGTCATAGTAACAGTTCAGTGTGTGGACTCCTGACGTCACTCTGCATGCAACGGGAGGTCAGCACAAATATTCCAGCAAGGTGGCAAAACCATACTGAGATTCTCCAGCCACCTTGGCATCTCAAAGGCAGAACTCGAAGGTAGGTGTGATCTGTGCAGCTCTCTCTGCAGCTTTTTATTGACTTTATGGCTCGCAGAGAAAATTACAATGCTGATGGAACTGGGCTGGTTCAAAAGAGGAGCGCGGGAAAGCCCTGCAGTGATCTGCACTGTTTATGCAGTGAGTTTTTGTAAATGTCATTCCTGGAGAATGTGGAAAATTTTCAGAGTATAAATGATTTTTCACCCCAAAGGATTTTGAAGTGCAACATCATGCTTCAGATTAACAATGAGGTAAATTAAAGGTAGTTTGTTCAAATGACTGAGTTTATTTTCTTAGGGATGGGGTGGAACGCTGTAAGTAATTTGATTCAAGTAAGGGCAAGAAACTTAGTTGTAGGTCTGCACAGTAGTCAAATTAATTTCCTTTGCCTTTTGTTACGGTTCATACAAACATTCAAATCCACCATCAAAGTGGCAAGTTCATTTGTAAACCAACCTTCTGGCTCAGCAGCTAATTGTAAGTTAAAAATGAGGTGTGGTAGCTGAGTTCAGTGCAGAACCATAGAAGTACTTTGTTTCCCTGAGCACTAATATTTACCTGCAGGTTTAAAAAAAGACCCTGACACGCACAGACTATAAAAATCTTACTGTCTCACACTATGAATTTTCTTTAACATTGAAAACTGGATTTGAAAAAAAAAAAATCATCTGGATGGCATTTATTTTCTGGAGTGTAAAAGGAAAACATTTATGTTTCTACAATGAAAGTATCAGAATTAAATGCTGTGATGTCAGACTAAGTGGCATTACTTTAGCTGCTGTATGGCTGAATGACTTTACTATAATAGTCTCTCATAATAATGCTTTTTATCTGTAATACATAGGGGATACAGAGACTGACAGAGCTGTAATCTTTCTTTCAGATGCATGGTGTTAAATGAACAGGGTTCAAGTGAAAATATAGTTCTGAAAGGCAGATAAAGATGGGCCTATATAAGACTGAAATAAGGTGTGTCACCATTTCGAGTGAAAAATTTTAGCTCTGAAAATAGTGCCATACATTACAAAGAGAAGCAAACTTCAAATTTATACTACAAGGCCTCGAATTTATTTGTTTGTAGCAGAAGGCTGCATACCGTTGAGTGAGTTTTGTACACCTTTTTGTATACCCTGCCCTTGCCACTGCTATTTGCTGTTTATGCAGCACTGTGAGTGCTGAGCATTGAACACTGTTTATGAAGACTATGGCCCTGCCCCAAAAAAACTCCCCATTTACCAGACCACAGAATGAACAAACATGTTCTCCTGGTTTCACAGCTGCCTGCGTGTACAAGCAAAGCTCCTCCACGTGCACCGAGGCAAACTAAGCCTGGAACTGCTTCAGCATGGATGGCAGCTTCCCCTGGTGCTGCCAAACACTCTGCAGGACACACTGAAGTTAGTGTCTTCTTCCACTGCTCTCCCAAAACTCCTGAGCTGTCTTTCCTGTGATCTTTTAAACATGTATGGTCATTGGTGAATGAAAGGCAAGTATTCTGGTGCTCCTGGACCGTAATCTAACCCACTATCACTTCTCCATAATGCCTTCCCAATTTTAACACTGCAGAAGGGAATTTATACTGCCCTAAATAATCACCAGGTTTAATGTGCTCATGATTTTAATGTCACTCCACCCAGTCATGTCAAAGTCACGTTGAGTCCAGAGAAGGGCAACAAGGCTGGTGAAGCATCTGGAGCACAAGCCTCACGAGGAGCAGCTGAGGCAGCTGGGGGTGTTCAGCCTGGAGAAGAGAAGGCTCAGGAATGACCTGATCACTCTCTACAATTATTTGAAGGGAGGCTGTAGCCAGGTGGAGGTCGGCTTCCCAGGCAACTGGAAAGGACATAGTCTTAAGCTGCACGAGGGGAGGTTTAGGCTGGACATTAGGAAGAATTTCTTCAGAGAAGGGGTGATTAGACATTGGAATGGACTGTCCAGGGAGGTGGTGGAGTCATGGTCCCTGGACCCGTTTAAGGAAAGGCTGGACAAGGCACTCAGTGCCCTGGTCTCATTGAGAAGGTGGTGTTTGATCACAGGTTGAACTTGATGATCTCAGAGGTCTTTTCCAACCTAATTGATTCTGTGATTCTGTGACGTTATCACAAGGCTTAACGCGCTATCATCTATGATTTTTACATCAAGCCACCCAGGCACATCAAAGCCCAGAGCTACAGCATTTCACCTTTTCTGGGCTGGCGTGTGACTGCACACTGTGGAGAACAACACGGAATTATGGAATCTTTCAAGTTGGAAAGGGCTTCTAAGGTAATTATTGAGTCCAACCATTAAGGCAGCACTGCCAAGCCTACCGCTAACCCATGGCATCCACTAAACCAGCTGGACTTGGCAGTCCACTAAACCGTCCCAAAGCACCACATCTACACTTCCAAGCACGGTGACTCCACCAGCGGCCTCGGGGCTCTTCAGGCCAGAGCAGTGCCCTCAGCCCCCACGCGTGTGGCGTAACCTCCATTTTCAACCTGGGGCTGGGGGACGGTGGTGCTTGTGGGGTACTGAGGGCCGGTCGCACGGACACAGGATGACAAAGCAGCCGCACTCTGAAGGGCTGTGTATTCTCAGAGCGGCTCTGTTCCCCCGCCCCGCCGCTCTCAGGAGACGCGGCCCCTCACGCTTCATCCCCGCGCGGCCGCGGCGGCCCCTTTAAGCAGTCACGTGGCTCCGGGGCGGCGCTGTAGTCCCTTGGCCGGGGTGGCGACGCGGGCGGGCGCGGCCAGCGGCGGCGCGGGGGACTGCAACTCCCAGCGGCCACCGTGGCGACGGATGAGCTCACCCGCCGCGCCCAGGCGGGTGCCACGGTGTACACTGGGAACCGTAGTCTGCAGTCAGAACCGGCTGCAGGTTGCGGCGCGGCGCGCGAACTACGCCCCCCAGCGCGCCGCGCGCGGCGGGTTCCCGTCAGCGCCGAGGGGGAGCCCCCCGACGTAGAGGGGGATCACTTTCCCCTTGTGTCCGCCATATTGGACGGTAACTCTGCCCAGCGGCGCCGGGGCCGAGCGAGTCCCGGGCCGTGACAGCCCCGCTCTGCCCGCGCCGCCCGAGCAGCCCCGCCCGCGCCCGGACCCGCCGCTCCCCGGGCCTCGGCGCGACCCCGCGCCCCTTCCCCTCCTCCTCCTCCTCCTGCTCCTGCTCCTGCTCCTCCCCGGCGCTCCCCGCTCCCGTGCCCAGGTGTCAGCACCATGAGTCCGGCCGACGCCAAGCGCGGAGCGAAGCGCCGGAAGAACAAGCGGGGCGGCGGCCTCGGCAGCGCCGGCGGGCCGGGCCCCAGCGGCGGCGCCGGCGGGCTGGGCAAGGCCGGGGGGGCGGCGGGAGCGGCCCCCGCCCCGGCGAGCGCGGCGGGCGCGCTGCTGACAGCGCCGGGCGGCGGCGGCGGAGCAGCCCCGGGCGGCGCCGGGGCCGCGGCGGGACACGGCGAGGTGAGCGGGGCAGGGCGGGCGCGGTGACACCGCACACCCGCGGCCGGGGGGGCCGCGCCGCGCCCTCCGCCCGCGCCCCCGGCCCGCACCGACCCCCGCCGGGGTGGCGGGGCCGGGCCCGGCGGGGCGGGCAGGGGAGGGGGCGGCGGGGCCAGGCCGGGCCGGGCAGCGGCTCCACACCCTTTGTGGGGGAAGGGCCTCTGCAGGGCCGTGTCGCCCGGGGGATTCTTCTGAGAGCCCTGGGTCCCCCATCCGCGGGGTCTCTCTCGCCCTAATGGAGGAAATGTAAGAAGTGGGTGGGCAGGCCTTGAGAAAACAAAAACGCACCTTTGTGTGTGGTTTCTTTTTTTTTTTTTTCTCATTGAGACTCCTTTTTGCGATAGACAACTTGGTTATTAGGCGTTGGTAATACATAGTGTTATGGGCGTTCATTGTAGCTTGGGCTGTGGATTGCATTCTAGTGCCTCGGAATAATTCAGATCTGTTATGTTAGTTCATAATAGTTCACAAGACTATTTACTGGGAGCAGGTTGTGTAGTTTAATCAGTGTTTTGGGTTTTTTTCCCCATGAAAAATTGCTGGAGGATTAGGCTCTTTAGGAAGGTGTCCTATGGGTTAAGTGACAAAAGAGTGAATGAGTTCACGTTCCTTTCTCTCATAAAGGTTACCTCAAATTTTTTGTTGCCTACACAAAGCTTGTGTTGGGGTGTTGTATCTACAGCAGCATTTCCTGCTGACAGCATCTTCAGACTTCCATGTGTCTGTCATACTGCCTGCTCCGTTTCCTCTTGCTCTCATAAACTTGTTGAGCACAGGACGGGGAAAGAGAAGAAATGGCTTTTGTGAAGTAGCGTGGCCTAAATACCACAATTAATTTCTTATCCAGGTAGTTTTGTACCCATCTGTTTTGCTGGGTCGACAAGCATCATGGTTGGTGGTTGCAGGTTGATTTTCCCTCGCCCCCACCTCCCCTCTAAAACTTGTTTTTATACACTTTCATACCTGGTTACCCAAAATCCACATTAGATTAGCCATTTTGGTACGTCTGTTCTAATCTAACACTTATTTCGGGCATAATTTCCTTTTGGGAGGGTGGTCTTTGTGTGATTTAGATACCCAGAAGAATGATGTGCATAACAGCAAAGAGATGTGCAAGTTTTTATTTGTAACTTTGCAAGTCATCCCTAAACACTCGAAGAGGCATCTTACATCTAAGTTTGAAAGCTTTTCCAGGCCCAGGTTCCTAGGTATTGTTAAGCATCATCATTATGCCAGGGGAAATAAAACAAGCAATAGAGTGATCCGCAGAACGGCACCTTGATGTGGCTCCACTATCCCCAGTATTGTGATGTTTGTGTCTTGTGGTTACATGTAGTACTGGACCTTTTTCTGAAATTTATCTTAAAGGCCAACATCACTGCTAGTCTTCCTACTTCATGTTTCTTCTTTTTTTCAGACTAGGTAGTTCCTAATAAAATTTCTCAGTCTTCCGAGTCTTAACTTGGAAAGTATGTCATGCCTTGGAAAATAAATACAGTATTTCAGCACTAGATTTCTGGGAGAATACTTCTTTCTATTGCACTTACAGATATGTTATTTATGCTTCTATAAGTGTGCACAGCATGTTACTCTGAATGCATTTGTGACTTTTGTTTTAATCTTTTTTTGCCTGTGCTCCTAGATGTGTATGCGGTTTGTCAGCCATTCCTATTTCACTTTCTTGGGTCGTGCAGGTGGTTCCGAAGTCTCATGGACGAGTAGGGAGTTCAGAAGTCAGTTAAACAGATCAGTTAGTTAATCTAGAACAAACCTGCAGCAGAGACCTTGTTCAGTCAAACAGCATATTAGAATTAGATTTTGAGGATAGATAAATCCCTGCGCTCAGTTTTTGAAAGGTAAATGCTTATGCCCCATAATGGTCCTTTAAAGTTGGTGTTGCTTCCTCCGTAGTGGTTTCAGCGACCTCTTTCTTGACACTTTCGATAGCTTTCCAATGGTGGTGACATTTGGAAATTGCCAGCACTTAAAAGTTCGCTGATAATCTTGTTGCAAGGGTGAAATCTTAAAGTATCATCACATGAATGTTGCTGACGTGAAAATATGATCTCCTTGGTGGTATATAAAAACTTGATAGTTAAGGGTACATGGTCAACACAAGACTTCGTTCTTTGAGGGAGAGACCAGCGTGTGCTGTTTCTGGATGGAGTTGCGACAGAAAGCTGTGTTTTACGTGAGTGATCACTTCTAAATTGGGTGCAGTGTTTGCTTTGGCTGAATGGAGAGTAAGCAACACACTAGTAGCTTTAAAGTAGTAACCAGAGTTGCTTTACTTTCTTCTTGCACAGAATGTTGTAACGTTCCTTTCAGTAGGTAAGAGAAATTATCAGACAGTGCTCTGTGGGACAATCTTGAACGTTTAATCTCTGAAAAGATGTAAAATGTAACCCCCTCCTCAAATTTAGTATTTGCTGCACAGCATAATGCTTTCTACTTATTCTCATGCCCTGTGTTTCCAGCTTTTGTCACTTCCCTTTTTTTAAGGCATCCATTGTGGATGGGATGGGCACATCCTTCTTCTGATGTTCTGTTTGGTGTTTCTTCCAAAACTTGTCTACAATACAGAGTGAAACAGGATGTTTAAGGAATGATTCTGTGCGTGGTCCACATTCTTGGGTGTCGGTAGTTCTCCAGAATGAGGTACATGTGCCGGTACTGAAATTCTAGCTAAGCCTGTTAGAGCTAACAAATATATTTTAATTGAGGTTTTTGTACATCTTATCTGGAGGTTTTTTTAAGACTGTAGGCTAAATTTTGGGTTAGATTGCATGCTGAGTCTTGTTCTGGGATGCAAGTGGGCAACTCCCAATGGAATCTTCCTGGAAGGGATGTTATCCCATGCATATGCTTTATAGCATCTGAATTCATCCTCTGAAGCACTCTCAGATAGTTTAGAGTGATAGTGAAATTAAGGGTGCTTTGGCACTGTATCATTGCTGGGGAGTCCGAGTTTTGGAAACCTGTAACTGTGTCAACTTTAACCAGAATTGGAAACCAAGTCTCTTAATTGACCGGTGCTGCTGCAGGACTTCTCTAGGAATTTTCAATTTTTTTTAATATACATATTTAAAGAAATAGGTCTTGCTTTCTGTTGAGTTGGTTGGGGTTTTTTTGGGGTTTTTTTTTGGGTTTTTTTTTATTCAGTAGTGCATTGCATCAGGCCTTCATAATTTGATCCTATAAATTTTTGATGGACTTGGATTATTGGCGTTGTGAGAGGCATTTGATTATCTTTAGCAACCACTGCATAACTCATAGGTACACTGTAGTAAAATTGGCTGTTCTTTACTATGTTCAGGTATTTTGGAGTGAAGAGTGGTTATGTCTGGCTGATCAGCTACAGAAGTACTTTTTGTTACAGGCCTGACTGATCTTGTGTTATTAAGGGGAATAATTTAGTAGCCATTTTACAGTTCTCTCACTTGCATTTTTCAAAGTATTGTTTGTCAAGTGTAGTAATGTATTACCTCTTCTTACATTTGAGAGTTGTCTGTTTTAGAATGTAATAAAATTTTTCACTGGACTATTCCTTTATTATTAAAAGAACTGCTTTTTAAATAGAGCTTCTATACATAGCAGACCCTACATTGCCAGTTTTTTCAGGAGCTTTGTAGCTCATTGCATTTTACTGATATCTGTGTTTGATTTGTGATTTGAGATTTTCCCTGTTCTCTCTTCCCCCTCCATGATTCAAACATTCAAAAGAAAGGGAACATTCAGAAGAGGAGCTTTGTCAGGAGCTCAGAAGTTCAGCGAATAGCCAGCTTTTGTGCTTTTGTGTAGGGCCTCCTCCCCTCCAAAAGCAAACTTATTTTGGCGGATTTTGTGTCAAGGCTCAGGTAAACTGGATAAATGCCGGTCAATAAAATAGTATTGTAACCTCTGCTCCTCAGGCTGAGGAAGCAGGTACTTCTAAACACTCTACACTTGCTTGAGGAAAAATAAACCTTTTTGACAGGTAGCAAATTTGTTCCTCTGGCTCAATTCTTTTTTTTTTATTTTTTTAATAGACGTGCAGTCCCTGCCCTGAAGAGCTTATGCTCTTCTCTTTTTAATAAAAGGAGATGTAAGGGAATGGGATGAAACTATTAGGGTTTGGTTTAGATGGTATGGTTGAGTTAACTTGCTAATTTAGAAGGAGGACGAGAACATTTCAAACTTTAAAACAAGCTTAATGGTTGCATAACATTCACATTAATAGCTCTTTCTTAGCTTCTTCCTATGATCAGAAAAGGCATTTTTCAGCTAATAGATCTGGGGCCACAGGCAGACGTATTAGTGGCTGGGTCAGAGCGTGTAGCGCTGCTCCTGGGAAGTGTGTGCCTGTGTGTACTCATGACCTTGACGTCCATCCAATCCCTGAGCACTCCATTTCTCTCTCCCCCCACCTCCTGCACCTGCTAAATCGTGGTCAGTTGATAACAAGAATAATCGGTTGTGAATTGTTAAATGGAACGTGTGGAAAGGGTGTCCAAAAAATTGGCATCTGGCTCCGCGGTGTCTAATCTGTACAAGCTAAGTGTCCTCCTTTGGCTTTCTTATGAGACATTTGATTCTGGGTATGAAGGAAAAGGGTTTTATTCCTTGCTGTATTGGCTGCAGAATGTTTGTGAGATTGAGAGAGAGAAATCTTTTACTCTGAAAAACATAGTGACTCCTTTCCCTTCCAGACTTCTGTTTCCTGACTTTGGAAACAAAGTCTCGTTGATTTTATTTGGAACTAGATCAGTATGAAAAGTGAGTTCTGAAATAGGTGCATATTGATGAGAATGTTCCGTGTTCTTGTCCAGTTCTTCTCCTTCAAGTTTTTTGACCTCAAACAGTACCTGAAGATACTGATTATTTAGGTACTTAATATCACGTTCTTTTCTTGGTTATGACATTTATCCTTTTGTGGTGATATCCCATCCTGGGGGGAACCTCCAGACCCTTTCTCCTTTAGAGTGTGTGAGAGGAAGGGATCCAGTCTGCCTCTCTTCTGGCCTGGCAAAGAGGGCTGAGTGGATGTGGAAATTCAGTTTGGTGGTGGCTTGATGCTCAGTCCCTTGGTGCTTTGTTGTTTAGTCCCTGATACGGGTGTGTAGCCAGGCTGGTCCTGAACAAATACAGGTCTGCTGAAGACCTGCTGTGCAGAACTGATTGGGAGAAATAGCTGGGAAATAAACTTGCTTTGCTTAGGACGTCCAGGGCTGCAGGGAGGTGCCAGGCAGCGTTCCGGGTTTATATGCATCTGGGTAATCAAAGAAGATTTAATATATTTATTGGGGCTCTTTCACTGGTGGAAAAGGAGGTCATATATCCCCTTTTATTAAGGTAATGAAAACAGTCCTACTACGTTTTTCCTTTCTTGTGGTTTGTGGGTTTGTTTTTTTGAATTTTAATAGTGACCCAGGCAGCTTTGGACTGCTCTGTTTTGAGAAAGAGTATTCCATATGTGAATTTTTCCTGGGATGATTGAACATAAAGAAAAATTTGAGGTAAATGCCTAGAAGAATACTGCAGTTCTTTTGTCTGCTGATATCTCAATTTACAATTTCCAGATTTCTTGTGATGCAAATGAAGAGTTCAGCTGTGAAACGACATTTATGATGCTGCTTTTAATGTTATTAGGGGAACTGCCAAAATTGAGGGTTGTCTGAGAATGCAATAGAATAAATATGCCATTATTTTTTGACACAAGAGTTACTTAAGTTTACAGTGTAAAAATTCAAGGCAGCCTGTGACATTATTGACCTTCACCTCCTAGCTGTGTGAGGAAACACACCAGAAACAGTGTTAAAGGGAGCTCTGAGTAACATAGCAATCTTCATGAAGTATGGATTTTTTTTCTTAAATATTTTCAATGTATTTACTTTTTTTTTTATATATATGGAGTGTGCAGCCTCTTTAGTGGTGTAGAAATTAGTCTGAGCGCTGTTTTGCAAAGTGGGGTTTAGGGGGAAACTCAGTGTGTGCCTGTGAGCCTGTTTGAGGCTGTTCTTGTTGAACTGGTGTAGCGTTGGAGTGTGTACTTGAACCCTGTCCTTAAATAACCAACTCCCCTTCTTTTGCAAGAGACACAAATGCAGTTTTCTCCATCTCAAAATTCCTGATAATGATAGAACTCACTCAGGCATCTGAGCAGAAGGTGCTCGTGTTCTGCATCACTGTAGAGTGGCCGTCTCTCTCTGCTCTTTATTGAAGAAAACCTTGAGAGACTGTGGTACAAGCTGAATGCCCAAAGTCAGATAGTATGAAAAACCTATGTAGGAGGCCCTGCTTAGCCTCTACCTGCCTATTCAGTTATGGTTTCTTCCTATTTAAAAAAAAAAAAAAAAAAAAAAAAAAAAATTGAACTCATAAGGGTTATGATAAGTGATCCTTTGGGTCATTTTTTAAAACTGAGAGAGTAGCTTTGCTCATTTAAAGGGAGAAAACAGATTATTGACTACACAGTGCATTTCTCAGAAGAAAATCTCTTGGTACTTCCATGATATATTCCTGTGCATTGTCTCTCCTCAGGCCTAGAGGAATAAAACACAATAGGTTGGAGGTGCCTCTGTAGTGTTAGTTATGGTGGAATGTCACAAAGTTAAATCCTCATGCATAGTATATTTTTACAGTAGTCCTCCTTTCACACGCTGCTCTGTTGAACTGGCTTGTAAGAGCTTTTTCAAGTGTTTACTTTTGGGGGATCTTCAAAAACATGAGACCCCAGTCATCAAGGTAAATAACTAAGTACTTACAGTGTCACAAAACTCATTATTTTGAAGTGCAGAGCTTCAGCCTGCCTGGATGTAGAGCAGACTTGTCAGTCATGGCATCTGCACTTCAGGGCGTCTCTTACGGTTCCATCTCCCGCTCATCCCGGGACGTGGCTGTGGGAGGTGAGTTGCTGCTGGTGCAGGAGGGGCTGGAGCCTGTGCAGGAATAGGCAGAGAGGGCCGATTTCTGGGAGTGTGCCTGCATGGCAGTTGCTCTTAGGAAAAAGCTACTGGATTATTTTTTTTTTTTCTTTAACTGCTTTGGCAGCAGTTCAGTGGTCTGTGTTGAGCTGCAAACAGATGGAGGATGTGATCAGCTGTTGGGGCAGCGTTTGCTGCTCTAAATAGCTGTTCCTTTCTTCTTCAGGGAAAGGTAACAGGCTGGATAGAAGTGTCCGGCTGGCAGCACAGGGAACTTCGCTGTTCTAGATACAAATTTTTAGATGCCCATCTTTATTCTTCTAGATATTAATTATGCCAGCAATATCAAAAGTGCTAGTTTAGTCATGGCTTGCATTGCAATGTCAGCTTTGTTCACTTTGATCCGTAAGTCATTTGTGGCTCTTTTTGGAAATAAGCGCCTCTCTACTTACAGCAAAACCAAACAGTGTAGGGAACTGAGCAATGCTTGATTTGTGTCACAGATCTGTACATGTGCTGTAGAGGTGAACTTCGTAAAGGTTGTGTATGTAAACATGCATGCTTCACTAGCATGTAATTGATACCTGCTTATTAAATCTAATATATGGTTGATAAGCTAGCTGTAGTAATTTTATCCCGTAGTCGTCCTGTAAAAATGTGAAGGACTCCATGGACCTATAACTATGTGTAGTTTTCTGAATTAGGAATAGGAACACTGGCAACTGAAGTCTACACAGAGGCTTTTAGACTTCTGTGGTCAACAGTGAATTAATTGTGAGATACGTTTTTTTGTGTAGTTTTTTTCTTCCTTCCTCCTTAAGGTCTCACCTCCTTTAGGAAATCTGCAAGCATAGCACAAGTAACCTCTAAAATTGTTCCCCAGAAAGGGTACTGGAGTGTAAAGGGTAGAGTAGTAGGGCATGTTTCTCTACAGCATCAGAAGCTGAAGAAAGTTTACAATATTGTGAATCTCATTTACCTACCACACTCACAAAGCTATGGAGAAGGGGGAAAATGCTTATGGCATGTTGTGTTACAACCATCAACCTCCTGAGCCAGATTTGATCAAAAATTGGTCATCTGAGCTAATACATGATCTGGATTTATGGCAGTAATCTGCCTCTCAGATGGATTTAGCACAGCTGTGTGCTGGCAGGGCTGGCTGGCTGGCTGTTGCCAGAGCTGGTGCAGCATAACTCAGAGTTCCTGTCCAGCCCTGGCCATGCAGTGTTCTTTCTGTGCCACCACTAACCATTTAGGAGCTGTAAACATGGATATTTGACAACTAGACTGACATCTGAACAAGACCCTGACAGAGCACTTTGAATGTACTTTGTATATAGAAAACACTGCTTTCTCAGGGAATGGTCTTTTGGGGTCTACTTTTATTCTCCCCATATGTCAGAAGAAACAGGTGGCAATTGGAAAGTTAACAAGTCTGTGGCTAGGGAATGAGGACGGGGTCTTTGGGAAGATAGAATACAACTGAAATGGCTTTGTTTTTCTTTTGGATGATGTAGGAGATGAGTTAATGTGGATGAGGGGACAAAGAGCAAGTATTACTGGTGTTACATGAAGTACGCTTAGCCTTTTGAAATGGGCAGGTGAGCTGGGCAGGTGAGCTCATTTTGAAGGTACTTGCTGAGCATGGCGTTATGTAGACTTGGTTTTTTTGAACTTGACTAAGAGGTTTTGGTCATGTCCCTTGTAGGTTTTGAGTGTCTGTCATTAGCGACACCTAAAATAAACTTAATTATATCAGCATTGTAAGGTGAGGCAAAGAAAAGAAGGCTGTTAGTTGAATCCTGCTCCTGGAAGAAGTCTATTAATTAATGCAAGCCATGACTCTTTACAGTCTGTGTATTAGGGCACATCTCACTGCGTGCAGTGCTGGAGTAAGTTGGGAACTGTATTAAATGTAACATTCATGCAGTGTTCTGCAAAGTGCTGTAAGGCTCTACCTTGACTCCTGTTCTGCTTTAAGGTTTGTGCTGTCAGGCTGCATCAGTGACAGCTCCTTACAAGCAAAAGAAGTGGCTTTTGGCAGGGGTGCCAGACTTGAACATGCTGTGCCACCAGGTTCCCTCTTTGAGGCTTTTTTCAAAGAGAGAGAACTGATACAAACAGCTGTATGTTGACATGGTTGAAGTCAGTGCACTGACTGTGGGCACTGCAAACTTTACGATTTATTCTGTGTTTTGGGACTGAAATAGTTTTGCTTTTAAGATGATTTTTTTTTTTTTAAAGCCAAAGCTTGTTTTCTAGTTTTTGGTGACGGAGTGTTTGTTTGTTTCCTGTCCCCTTGTGTGCAGCAATAGAAGCTTTAGCTCTCAGAGCAGAAGTCTTTCTAGAAAAGTTAGGAAGGTGATGGTACCATTAAATTGTACACAGAATTGCTGAAGTCGAATGGGACCACCAGTGGGGTCATCTGGTCCAACCTGCCTGCTTAAGCAGGGTCTTCCTAGAGCACATTGCATGGGATTGTTACCACACAGTTTTTGAATATCTCCGGTGAGAAGGACTCCACAACCTCCCTGGGCAACCTGTTCCAGGGTTCAGTCATCAACACAAAGAAAAAGTTCTTCCTCATGTTAAGGTGGAACTTCTGTGCATCGAGATTCTGCCCATTGCCTCTTGTCCTGTTGCTCAGGAGAGCCTGGCCCCATCCTCTAGGCACTCTCCTTTCAGATATTTACAGATGTTGATAAGTTGTGCCCTTTCAGTCTTCTCTTCTTCTTAAGGTAGTTCAGATATTTTCTAATATTAGAGGTTTTTTTCCATTGATCTAGGCAGTGTGGTTTAAAAATGCCTTGAGTAAACATGTTTTTGGAGACTATTTGGTTAGTTTGTAAATATTACAAGAAGTTAAGGAACCTCTTTCAAGGCCAGTAGTTGACTATTAAGGCCGATAGTTGACTATTTCAAACATGTTTTAAGGAGTATTTTGCAGAGATGGGTAGGAGGGTGTGAATTTGGGTAACACTAATGGTGACACAACCCCAGAGACACTTTGATGGACAGGTGTGTGAGTGAGAATGTGTGTGTGCATGATGATAGATGGGTGTGCATGAACCCAAGCTTTTTGAAATGTGATATTTTTCAATGTGGGTTAAAGAAGTTGCTATGTAAGTGTAGGAATGAACTAAATAGTTTGTGTGTGTGTACTTTTTTTTTTTTGAGTAGAACTGTTGGGGCTGCCGATGGCTGAAGAAGGCCTGAGTAAATGCTTAAAGCTTCTTTGCTGCACTGGGTCTCAGAGGGAAACCAGCCATGGGGAGCAGAAGAGTTTGCCTTAAAAAGCACTTCTGAGCTACAGTACAGTTCTGCCAGCCTTTAGCGTTTAATTGGTGTGGAGTTAATGACCAAAAGATTTCTTAATTGCCATAATGCTTCCAGGCTGCTTATCTTCAATAAGCTGCTGCCACAACAGATGGCAAGTTAGTGGTTTAGCTGAGGTTCAGTAGAAGTTTTTCATAATTTTATTTTAATGGCCTTAACTTATCTATGTGGCTGTGGATAATGTGTAGTTGAAACCCAAACCTTCACTGGAATGGGCTTCAGATGAGTTAAGGTTTTATTTTGTCACCCTGCAAGAGAGAGAACTCATCTTTACTGTCAAAGAAACTTCACAGTTTTATCTGTGTGATCATCTTTATTTTATCTTCACTTCTTTTCCCTGGCTACTCTCAAGATTCATCTCCACTATACTGTCATTCTCTGCTTCTTTTGAGGGAGTCTGCAGGGAATTGTACTGGTGTCTGCTGTGATTTGAGACAGCTTGCAGCAGCCTGAAGCTGACTGAGTTGGGCTTTTTTTTTTAGCATCACAGGAGTCTAAACCACAGGAATAAAAGTGGGCAAAGTTAAAGTTCCATAGTTTTCAGATATGAAAAAGCTTTAAAAAAGATTCTTATGGCTTCAGAGATTTTAAAA
The DNA here is from genome assembly GCF_003031625.1 of Empidonax traillii. Classification (NCBI taxonomy): domain Eukaryota; kingdom Metazoa; phylum Chordata; class Aves; order Passeriformes; family Tyrannidae; genus Empidonax; species Empidonax traillii. Next base: position 19,740 of record NW_020955514.1, read on the forward strand.
AAATGACAATTACTTTATTTTTCTTTCTGGAAAACAGGCTACCGTACTTGTACAGTATTTTCCATTAGCTATAGATTTGAAACCTTATATAGGAGTAGGAGGAACTTTGTACTGAGAAACATTGCATAGTGACTAAGTTAAATATTAATTATTATATAATGATTTTGGAAGTGCTGCCATTGGTGACCACTTTTCAGAACTACGTAGAAGTTGTGGCGCTTAATCACACATACTTTGAATATTATTTAGACTGCTTGTTGCATGGGTTTTTTAAACTTTATGGCTGTATCTTAATTTAAGAATGAAGAGGAACAGTCTTTTGTCAATATTTAAAGTCATTCTGAACCTATGTTTTTATTTTTAATCAGGTGAAAAAATCTAGTGATTGTGTAAGATTTAGGGCATTGTTCTGGTCCCCAGGAGTTTGTTAAAACATTGCTAGTAATGGCCTGTGGGAATTTATTCCTAGAGTATGTGTAGAACATTCACATAAATCTGAATGTGTGTTTGCCTTTGTGGCTTTTGACTAAGGACAGAAATGAGCATTTGTCTAAACGTGAAGCCAGTTTTGAAACAAACTCTGAAGTCAGCATGTTGCACCTATTAGGCAAATGTTACTGGCTGGTGAGACTGGCTCATCCTCTCAGCCAGTCAGGTGTTCCTGAGGACTTGACAGCTAAGCTGCAAAAGTCCATTGCAGTCTGTGTCCCTCCTCTGCTAAAGCCTAGAGGATCCCATTCCCTTGAGCTGAAGACACTGGAAAAAAAATCAAGGGGAGTTACTTCCAGCCCTGTTTATGTTTGTGATAATGCTGAGAAAGTCAACATCCCTTATCATTTGCTTTTTCCATGAGGTCTTGGCTTGGTGAAATAGCTGATAAATTGTGTGCAGTGTTATAACAGGAGGATACAGAATCACAGAACCATTTAGGTTGGAAAAGACCTCTGAGATCGAGTCCACCCCTTTGACTGATCACCACCCTCTCAGTTTGACCATGGCACTCAGTGCCACATCCAGTCATTTCCTGAACAGCCACTCTGCCCCCAGCCTGTAGCACTGAGGGGGTTGTTGTGACCCAAGGGCAGGACCCTGCACTTGGTCTTGTTGAACCTCAGACCATCACTCCAATCCTGTCCAGGTCCTTCTGCAGAGCCTTCTTGCCCTCCAGCAGATCAACACTCCCTTTCCAGCCCTCAGTATGTGAAGTATTGCCCTAATATTCAAAAATAATTCCCAGGAAATTGTATTTTTACATTTTAAATGTTTTCCCAACTTAGGGATGAATTCTTCTGGTGGGAAAAACTTTTTCTATGGTTTCCTTGTTACTCAATAATTTCCTTTTTTTTTTTTTTTTAAATAACAGGAAGTTACTCTTCACTGTTTTATTTTGCTTGCATTGTCTTTTTTCTGACACTTCTTCCACAAATACATTCTTTTTTATAGTTTGCTTGAGTAATTTAAATTTTGAAGTTACATGTGAAGTTTTTTTTTAGTGTTTGTGTTAAGTCATGATCAGCAAAAAATAGTTGATGCAATGGCTCTGCCTTTATTGATGCTTTTAAGGCTTCTTATTTATTAGTAGTAAATTTTTAGTGTCCTTGTCTTTATCTTTTTCACCAAAATGGATATTGTGTAGGGGTATGTCTGTGACATGAGAGAGTGTGAATAACTATAGGAGTAATCTATTAATCAGTGTTATTACATGGTCAGGAAGGTGTTATGTCTGATGATTATTTCTTCTCTAGGTGTCTCTGCTTAGTGGGCTTTACTGGGGTTTAGTGGAGCAGGAATCCCTGTCATTAAGGCATGAGAGGATCACTGGAAGGTGTCTTTCTGGCACCTGCTGTGTCTGCCCCTCCAATATGCTGTGATTCTTCCTTTACTCTTAAGCAGAATGTGACTGGCAGTATTGAACAGGGAGGATGATGGAAGCTCCTCTTCATGGAAAACTAGTCCTCGCTGTGGTCAGACATCCTGAGCTGGTTGGCCAACCTGAGAGGAAGTTACATTGGTTTGGCTTTCAACTCCATTGTATTGCCATAAATGGTGAGAAAGGCAGAAAGGATATCTGTGTGTCCTACTGCTACTGTGTGGATTTATCCTTCTAATTAGGCTGTCTCTTTTTTTCCATCTTCCCAATGACACTTTTGCTATTTGTGAGGAAGAACACACGTTTGGGTAGCTGGTGAGCGGGCAGGCAGTCCGAACACTGCGGCATATCGGGAGCTGGGGGGCTTCCAGGGAAGTTGAGCCTTGTGGCCCTGTTTTTTCCCTTTGTGAATTGTCTTAGGTAGATCCTACTGATTATTGAGCTTTTTATCTTTTAAAATATTCAAGCACAACAGTACTGGTAATTATCTACCTTGATACGTGTTAAAAGATGGATGATTTGTCTGAAAAATGCAATTGATTTTCTTTAAGGTTGTTTTGTGTTGTGGTTTCTTTTGTTGTTGTAGTTGTTTTGGGTTTTTTTTAATTGCACTCTAGGAAGTAGACTTAAATCCAAGCATCCATCTTCTTAAACCAGCTCCTTAAGTTTGACACCCAAGCCGAGTGTAATATTCCAGAATCTCTTATCAGTGCTATAAAGACTTCAAGTTTTGTTCCATCCTTACTTTTATCTCATTCATATATCTGTCCTCTGGCCAGTGGAGACTCTGCTGATTCTACTCTTGTTACTTGTTTGTTTAACCTGCTCTTAAAACAACCTATTTGATGGAGACTCCTTAACCTTACCAAGCAACCTATTTTTGCCCTGAAATACTTTGCTGCTAATTTTCTATTGAATAGAAACCTCCCTTGCTGCAATTTAAACATTTTATTGATTGTTCTCTTTGCTATGGATAGAGAGAACTGACTCTCTCCTCAGTATTCTGATGGGTAAGCCTGGCGTCCCCAGCGCTTTCAGCCTTTCCTGGCAGGTAGCATTGTCTGTGTCTGGTGGTAGTTCTGCTGTGGCTTTTCTCCAGCTGTTCCTGTCTGGCCCAAAGACCCACGTTCAAAATGAGTTGCAGTTGTGCCTCTCTGAGGCTTCCTGGAGCAGTGTTAGGTGAAAAGATTATGTCCTGTGTCACATAACCTATGCATCCCAAGGTGGCATTAGCTTTTTTCCAGTAGTCTGACCTGGCTGACTCCTCTTGTGCATATGGTCACCGATGGCTGTTTGAAAATTCATGGTAATCATGTTAAGATCTTGCTATTTAGTTTGGTCATGAGAAAGTTTCAGTAATTATTAGTCACAAACATTAATCAAGTAAACCATGACATTTATTCTTCCTTCTGTGTGTAACTCCTTAAGTGAAGAAAATATTACTGGTTTGATATGGCTTGTGGTTGGCAAACTCAAGGTGGCTGTTCCTTCTCTCCATATCATCTAATTGCGTAAAAGACTTGTTTGATTATGTTTAACTTCTCTGGGAACTGAAGACAAGCCACTCCTTAGGTGTTTCTGCCCATCACCATCCTGTTTTTTTCTCCCTCAGCTTTGGGGTCATTTTTTGAGGGGTGATGTTATTTATTTGCATTAACGAAATGGTTTATATAGTTCAGCTTTTTCTAAGCTTCTGATTATCCAAGGTGTCCTTCCTGAGTTTTCAAAGATGGGATTATTGATTTTGAGATAGCTCAGAGGATTTCCTGAGCAACTTTGTTGAGTGTTATCAGATGTAGCCAACTTGGAAGAAATCTAAGTCTGGCTCTTTCCAATAATGGCTGATTCTGTGTGGATAGTTTTACCCATTGACTTGTGTTAATTGTGCTGGTCACCTGCTTGTAGTTGATCTCTTTGGTGAGGACCTGTTCTTCATGAATCTGTTTTCTCTCTTCATTCAGCAACGGAGAAATTCTCTTAGTAGTAGTAGTAGTAGTAATATACTGATAGAATGATTTCTTAGTTAGCCTCAGGCTGTTTTGTGAGAATTATTTCGTTTTGTGCCTTTAGCCTTTTATATTTTCTCCTTGTATTCTCTTACCATTGTTATGCTTGTGATTCCTTTTGCATGCTTTTTCTGAGTCATTATTCTCTTGCTATGTTTTCTATTCTCTTGCTGCGCTTGGTTTTCTTGAATTTTTTTGTATCTATTGTGTCATTTGAGAATTAGCTCTTCCTTGCTGTAGACTTGCCTTCTGTGAGCTCTTATTTACTAACGTTAAATCTGTCTCTTGCTGTTCTTCCTTCCTTTCCCTCTGTGGTAACTCTTGGCTTGATGGTTCACTTCCAGTGAAACTGTCTCGTATTGTTTACTGTCAACCACTTTTTTCTTACTGGCTACAGCTAAAGGAAGTGTCTCCAGTTGCTTTCTGTGTTTTAAAAATGCAAGTTCCTTGGATCATTCTCAGTAGGGGCCTAGGTTCTTAGTATCTCCTCATAATAAGAATTTGTATGCTTTTTTTCCTCTTCTGCATGATCAGAAAGAATATCACCTGTTGACTATTTCTGATGGTCTGTAGTAAGCTTGCAGCTTGCTAGCACTCACGTGCTTTCCTCCTTTTATTACTTGCAGACTTCCAGGATATCTGTCTCTGCATTTGTGATGTTTGTGCCTTTTGGGTATAGGGCATAATGCTCCTGGGCACTTGGATTTGTTGGGTTTGTTTTTTTATTTATTTGGTTGTGGCTTTGTTTTGGGGGGTTTTGTTTGTTTGTTTTTGTTTACTTGTTTGGTGTTGTGTTTTTTGGTTTTGTTTGGGGTTTTGTTGTGGGTTTTTGTTTTGCTGTGAACTGACTGTGTCCTCTGTGTTAGTATTCCAGCAGGAAAGGGACTAATGTGGAGTAGATTATAGCCTTAATCACCTTCAGAGAGTTCTAGCTCCTTGGGCTTTGTACATTAGCATGCGTATATCTAAGACTGATAGATTGGTTGTTTGGATTTTATCAACTTTTGTGAATAATTACATGTTCTTTTAGGCTCTTTTTCACATTGCCCTGGTATATCATCCTTGGACTCCTGATGTTTTGCTCATGATCCTAGTGTAAAATATTCTTCACTTGAGTTAACAACCAGGAAAATCTCTTTGGTGTGTTAATTCCTTGTAATCTTCTACATTTTCACCTGCCAGCACATAGAACCTCATCACATGATCATAGAAGCCAAAAATTGTCTGCAGGATGAGTTTCTTCTTGACAGTCTAGGAGGTGGAGAGCTGATTGGGAGCTTTTTATTCATTCTCAGTTGTTGTTAGTAGTATAATCAGTATCCATGTGGATAAGGAGTCACCAACAGTAGCTGGTGTTATGAACGAACACTGAACATCTTTTTGCGATGCCCTAGAGGTGATGCCTGTTGGTTAGACTTGATAGATGTGATTTCTGCTCCTCCTACAAGTTACTCCAGACAAGCACTTTTGTTTTCTTGGGTCTGAAGGAGGCAGAGAACATCCAGACAAGCCCAAGTACACAGCCCGAGGCAGGGCCAGCAGACAGCTTGTTCTCCGTGGCATTTTCTCTGATACAGCTCTTTAGCTCCCTTTGTTTTTCATAGTTTCTTCATGGATTGCCTGAAAGACTTCATAGTTTCCTCACAGATTGTCTTAAAGACTTTGCAGTTACAGATGTCTCAGCTCAGCTCCCTCCTGCTTCTCCTCTCAAAACAAACCACACAACCCAACCCTCCCCTCAAAGCCACTTTCTAAGAATCTGTAATTAGAACTTAGTGCTCCGGATGTTCTCCCTTGTGATCCTCCTCAGTGTGGGAAATATAGGCAAGTGTTCCTACAAATCCAGTCTAGGACATAAACTTGGCTCGCTGTCTCATTATAGCCCTTACGTGCCCAAGTCTGGGAACATTCCAGATGAGAGTTTTGGAGATGCCACTTTTTTCTTCTTTTGTTCTTGGTATGTATTGTTCTTGTCTTCCTGCCATTTACACCCCTGCATTTTGGTGAGAGAGACTCCTGGATCTCTGCTTCTTAAAGTTGCAGCGGTAAATCAGATGCTTGAGTCAATTGACTTCAAATTTTACATGTTTCTTCAGTTGATTCAGTAAATTTCTGGTCCCTCCCATGCTGGTAGTTTAAGCAAATGACGTGCTCTGTTTCAGTGATGTGGTGTATGGGTGTAGAGCCTCCAGAGCTGGGTAGTTTGAGGCTAATGAAGTGCAAGGACTGAGGTAATGTTCTCTGGATATTAGTGTAATTTGGGGTTTTATTAACTTCGTAGTGATTTGTTAGAAATACAACCTTTGAATACAGTTGTGATGTTAGGGCTTACTTGCTGCATCTTCTGTAATTTGCTGATTGCTCTTAAGTCCTGACTGTTAAAAGAGGACTCTGCTTCTTACTGGTGCTGATTTTTGCAGATTCGAATGGGCTGAGAAATGGAGAACTATTTCTTTGGCTCATATTATCTGTGTCATGTCCAAGTACAGTGTATGCAATTTGTCTGACTCTTCTGTTCCTCTGCTCTGGGAAAAACATGACTAGTTTCAGAAATGGTATTTGGTGGATCTTTCTGAAAATGTCCTCTCCCGTGCATGGCTTTACTTAATACTCTGAGGTTTTACTGTTGGGAGTGTGTATGTTTTAACCCTTTACCAGTTAACAGGTGGGGTTGTTTTTGTGCAGCATAACTCCTGCAGTAGGGCATCTACAGCTGTAGCACTGAAGTTACACAGTCGAGTAGTTACCTCCTAAATGTTGTCTTATGCATCTTACCCTTGCCTTTGGATGAATGCTTCTTACTGCTCATAAGGGAAGTGCAGGCACATTTTGGTGGTTTTTTTGTTCTGTTTTATGTAATCCTATTAATTTTACATATTCCTGCTCAGGATTGAAGTATAAACAAGAGATTAAATCTCTAACAACTCTGTATTAGGAAAAAAAATGTATATGCATGGTTGTTACCTGTCAGGGCTAGTTGAGAGATTTTTGGGGTATTTTAACTGCCTGCTCAGGAGACTGACCATGGTACTGGGGAAAATAAATGCTCGAATCACATTCTTTATTAGCTTTTGGTATCTTTTAGCACGTGTGGCTGCAAAATAGCTGGGAAAATATTGAACATGCTCCTAGAACAGAAAAAGCAGAATCCTGGAAGGAGGCAGATTGGCTCTGTTTTGCTGTGTCATATTTAGCTACAAAGAAGGGAAGTATTGCATGTGGAATATGTGCTCCTAAAGAATTTGTAATGTGTGTAATGAAAACAATCTCCTTCTCTCCCTTTTTCTGCTGGAGAGCCTGGGTTCTTGGTAGCTGCACATCCCAAGTATTACAGATCCAAGTATTTTTTCACTGAAGTCTAAGCTTATCTGTGCTTATAAGTTATTTTGTGTACATGCTACCATTTCACTTGTCAGATGGTAATAACATTTAATTCTGTGCTGAAAACTCTTCTGATCTAATTAATTCCTGTACATCCACCAGTAAAAGGCAGGATTTCCTCTTCTTATGATTTTTATTTGGTTTCAGCTTTTCAAGTTTGCTTTAGTTTGCTCATTGTCCGTACCTTTACACATGACTTAAAATGCTATTTTTTTTTTGCTTTTTATTTTAAAATACAGTGTTAAAAGGTAGGTAAGAGCTTTATAAAAATGGCTGTAGGCAAATTTCCCTTCATCTCTCCTGCTGCAAATAGAATTGAGAAAGCCACCCAGAAGACGAAGTCAGCTCATCTGTTACAGTTGAGTCGCAGATATATTTGGGTGACCGCAACGCTTTTCCATGTGAAGGGTGATAAAAATGTGAGGGGATATGGGCAGCTTTTTTGGTCCTGCCTGTCTGTAGAAACACCATAAAATGCCTTTCATTAGCTAATCCAGCTCCAGTGGAAATAGATCTTCATTATCGCATCTTCGGTTCTGCTTTGCGTCCTTCGCGCCGTGACTGATAGGCTTTCCCTTCGGTTTGAGTGTATTCCAGGACACTTTACTCTGCCTCCCTGTCCTCAGTTTAATTCCTGTCTTCTGCCCATCCCCTGTACATCTGCAGAGAACTCCACTGCTTGGCTAAGCTAAACGAACCAGGCCTCTTGCTGACGCCCCTGCTTGGCTGTCACCGTGTCTGTTCCAGTTAGTCGTTCCTTGAAGGTGGTTGACCAAATGAGGTCTCCCCCAGAGGGCTGTGAAGCAGCACTAATACTTCCCAATGTCTCTTGCAAACAGTGTGATGCATCTTGGAATCATGTTTTCTCGGCCTCAGTGATGAGCATAAGTTAATTAGTGTACCAAAATGCCCCTTCGCTTCCCAATCTTGATAGAGAATTAATCTCAGAAAGGATGTTTGGTTGCAAACACAGCACGAGAAACTTGTCAGTGTCCCTTTTTTAATTTTCATTTAAGATGTGCAGTTTCTTGATTGGGAGCTGGGAATCGAAGAATTCTGACAGTTGCACGTGTAAACTAAGAATAATTAGTTGAATAAGATGAAAGAGAAGTAGTTATGGAATCATGAGTACAAATCATTAAATATGCATATGCATGGTGATACATCTTAAAAATAACCAGTTATTAGTAACATATTCTTCAATTTACATGCAGTCCTTCAGGTCAATGCAATGGGAGATAACAAAGACGATAAGGATATTAATTGCTGCTGGCTTTAATCTGAATAAATGGTCTTATTTATCCAAGTGATTGCTTGCACGAGTATAGGCAAGCTGTAGTTTCTTGGTTACACACAATTTAAGAGCTGATAGCCTCATACTTATTGTAGTTGGTTGGATTTTGCTTTGTTTAAAAACATTTTTCTTTGAGAAAATAGTTATGAAGATGTAACTGTAAAGATGAGCATAAGCTTATGTTACGGTTTGCAGCTTTCTGATTGGTATATAATTTTTTACTACAAAGCACAGAGCTTTGATTTTTTTCCTATTTTCATTATTTCTTTGCTGAAGTGTCATTGTTTATTACACTATACTGGCTGTAATATTTCCGTATATTTATTTAGGTAGATTATTTGCTACTTGCAGTTTTCAAACAGGAATTATTCTAGATCATATCCTATGGAAAAAGCATCCAAACAGGAATTAATTCAGGAAGATCTTTGGCCTTTGTCAAGATAAATTTCATGAGATCGTGTGCCAGAGAGTGCTTAGCTATTTTTCTTAATTACAGCTTAGGTTTGTATTTAATTGTGGAATTCAGCACAGAATCAAGTATCTGCAGAATGCAGCAGGACTTCTGGTAGGGTCTGTACACTTCATTCTGCAAAGTGACTGTTTCCTAATGTTTTTGTCCTTAGAGTATTATTTGATAGTGATTAGTTGCCACATGAGACTTTTTAAAACAGAAAAAAGAGAGGGGAATTTTATTGCAGTGGTTGAGGTAGGAATGAGTATTACCCATCTGCAAGTTTCGTGGAATCAATAGTTAAGGTCTGCATCATTCAAATTAACGTCCGAGGAAGTAACCTGACCTTGTTCAGTAAAGCAAAATAGGTGAAAAAATCCTCTTTTTGAGTACAGCCTTGCTTTAACTTCCAGTTAAAAAGTTAAGTGATTGTAGATCATTCTGTCTTATAATGGGATACAGATCGAAATTCCATCTTTTTAATTTTGGATTATGAATTCTTCATAGTTCCTGTAGAGATCATAGCGCTTTTTTTGTGTGCTGACATTTTCATTTTGTGGCACTATAACCTGTGAACTCCTTATTTCCTAACAGGTGCTCATTTCCTGAGGGATGTATTTTAGATTGATTCAACTAAAAGAAAAACTGAGTGTGCTATTGAAGAATGTGTGGGAGTAATGGCACAGAATATAGACACTGCTTCCTTAAAACTCATTACAGAATAACAATATCTGTCTTCTTTTCAAAGTACTACTTCAAAGTCATCTTTTTGAGGTAATACTGAGGAAAAAAAAACTTTCCCTGGGGAGCTTCAGGCACCTTTTTTTGCAGCATAGGTCGTGTTACTTTAGATGGCTGTGTTTCTGAGTAAGGCTTTTTGTCAGTCCAGGTTTGATGGGTTTGTGAATTTTAAGTAGCTGTTGGACTTCAGTCTATTCTCATTACTGTACTACAGTAGAATTGTTTTATTTTGGCTCTGAGGACCCAAAGGAAAAAAAACATACATCAGCTAAATAATCAGTTTATTGTAAATGCACCAGAAGTGGTGCTTTACTGATTTTCAGAGGACTTCAGTACTGAAGAACCAGAATTAGAAAACTACTTTTCTTCCTATTCTGCACTGTTCAGTGCTGTCTGATTTCCTTCCTCCCTACTCCGGTTTTGAGGTCTTTCTGTGCATCTAGTCATGCAAACAAAACAAAACCTTAATTACATACACATTTTGCACAGAGTTTTAAACTGTATCCGTGTATTTCATCCAGCAGATGCTAAGAGTGCATGACCAGCACTTTTCCAAACCATGGGGGAATGAGTTGCTTTTAACTTTCTCTGACTACTAATATTATGGCTTATGTTGAAGAACATGGCTGTGTACAGGTGATTTATCCTCCTCCTCCCCCATCCTGCCCCGTGATGACCCTGTAAATATTTACATCTTATAAAAATTGCTTGGCACAAAATCTTGTTGACCAAATATCTTAGACTTTTAGCAGGAGGTGGTATACACGTAGTCACCTTGGTTTTGTTTTGGGGTATCTCCCCAAATGGGTGAGGTGGGTACAGCCTCCCCACCCACCCCCAGTGTCACTCTTAAACTGTTGCTAAACTGGAAAGTATTGGTCTTTTTGAACAAGTCTTGTATATGCCTGCTACTTACACTTTTTTAAATTCCTCTCTATAAATTGAACTTACATGATGACAAAGGCTTCAACTGGGAAAAGTATAACTTGAAATTTCAGTTTCTGTTGAAAACTTCTTTGACATTATGCCTTAGTATCAAAGGTCTCAAAGGATCTCACTGTTGGAAAAGAGGCAAATCAGGTTTGAGATCTTGAGGGTGTGGGGAGAGGAACAGTGTTGGGGTTTTGAGCCATTCATAGTACGCTTACCTCATCTACATGCAAGGTAGATTGAGCTTTCTAGATTAAACCTCCTCACCCTCAGCTTGTCAGCTTGCTTGACATCAACAATTTACTTTAGGAATAGCTTTTCCTGAACCATGAAGGTAGTGTTATGTTTATTTAAAGCGCCAGGTGATAAGTTTTAATAATAATACCTTGTGGAAGAAAGGAAGCCTTCAGAGAACCTGTCTTTCAGGTTAGTCAGATTCTGTAGTGGCTGATTTTACTTAATAAAGAAAACACTGGAAGTCAATGTTATTGCATTAAAAAAAAGATTAAAATTGCAGAAGAAGTGTCACTATAATTACTGAAGTCTCATAATGTTGATTTTGTTTGTAATTTTCCTCATTATTCACATAAGAAGACAGTTATATTCGCTAAGGAGGGATTAACCTTGGATCTCACAGAGTTTATTTTGGCAGGAGCACAGGTCAAAAGAGATAGAAACCATTTTGCTCATAAGCGTTTTCTGTGGAGATGCCTGGATAGCAAGTACCTCATTTTGGTTTAATACGATGACTATTGCCAAATATTATCTTAAAAACACTTAACAGATTTTTCATAATATGAAGTAATGTCATACTTTGCCTTTTGGAGGGATAAATGAGTGACCTGTATGACAAGAGCCTCATTAATTTGTTGCATGGAGTTGGGTTTGTAACTGAGTGCAACACTGTGCTCTCTGCTCAGCATTTTCCCGTCTTTTGCTTGTCTTTACAAACAAAACGAGTATGAATTCTTGAGTTAAGTGAATAATCTTTTCCTAGCGGCAGCATTTCATGTGTTTAACCCTTGAGTAAGTACATAATTCCCGCTGGCTGAGCATGATGGAGGGAGAGGGACACAACAGGCTGGTGTGCTTTATGGTCACAGGATTTCTAACCTGCCCCATCCAGACGTCTGTACACAAGGTGGTACATAAAGCAGTAACATGTTGGCTATCACAGCTGGTTGAGGTATCTCACGTGGTGTTCTGCAGCAGATCTGCTTCCACAAACACCCTCAGTGACTGGGAGGGCTCTGTGCACTCAAGTCCTGCTGAGCTGCTTGGCTTTTGAGGGGGGGTTAGGCCTGTTTCTACATCAGAACAGATTGTTGAGGTTATGCATTTGACTGAGCTCTCTGGTGTGATGTTCATGATTTCTGTTAAGTACAGAAGCTGTTGAGCATAAATGTGCTGTGTGTTAAATACCCATATAAGCAAGGATTGAGTCAACACGTTCTCTGTATTGATGTGCAGTGATTTTGCCCTCTGGAGCCTCTGCCAGGCTTCTCACTGCTGCTTTACTCTTGACTGTTCAGCTTCTGGCAACTTCTCTTTCTTCTGCTACTTAATTATTTCAGACCTAAAAAGTAGTTTATCTATTTTATTTGAGAGTAATATCAAAACTTTTAAATACATAGTGTGAATGTTGGAACTTCTGCAGATTTCACTTTTCTATATCCCTGATAATTGGCATAAAGATTTGAACATTCTCTGAAATTGCATGTAGTCCAGGAGCTTTTTTAATATGTACTAAGGGACTGACTTCTTGTATCACTGACTTGTTTATGGGTATTTTTTTATTCATTGAAAAGTTCTCAGTCTCAAGAGTGTGGACTACACTAAAATAATGCAGGCCAGACTGGGAAAGGATAATTTAGGTGTTTGTGAATATTGATGCTGAGGACAGCATGCTTGGTAAAATGAATTGATAGTCTGCAAAATTAATCAGTTGGGCAGATCAGGTGTTGGCTGCCTTAACATGGATATATGAACTTCAATGATTATCACCTTGTCTTTGCTTTCTCTGGTTTTTATTTGATATTTCAGCATCCTTGGTAAAATCAAGGATTTTGTGTTGGAAACCTTCACAACTTTCCCTGTTGGTGACATTTGCAGCTAATCAGTAATCACTTTATCTGTCAGTGTCTCTCCTGTAATATTGAGACTGCCTGGCAAGTGTGTATTAGGAAGCGTAACTGCATTCTGTTCAGTGTCACTAGAGAAGTGTGATTATCACAAGAAAAATGTAGATGTTTATGTCAGTTTCATAAACACAGCACTCCTACCTCACGGAGGGGTACTATGGTATTTTGCTTATCTTTTGCCTTTATAGTTAATAAAAGTATTTGGTGGTCTTTGTTCACATACACACCCTGCTCCCCCCAAGATGTGTTTCACTAGTGCATCACACTTCAACCATGTTTGGACTAGGAACCTCCAAACTTCTCACTGTTGCCCATCAAACATTTACTTATTTTCAGTGTACTGATTAAAAGCTCTTTGCAATTAAATTTCTGCAAATGATGTAGAAAGATTTTTTTTCCCCTCTAAAACAATAATAATAGACTCTGATAGCTGCTTGAGTTTCTTGAGTGTTGCTGTGCTAATGAACCTGGAAATGTGTTGCATATTGCTGATTATTTTCCTGCCTGCTGTTGGGTGTGTTAAGTTTTCATTCTCCTTACTCCAGTGTTAGGAAGAAAATTCTTACATTTAATCTTTTTTAAGATATCACTTTGGTATGCTTTTCTAAGAGGTCAGCTTTTCTAAGAGGTCATGCTTTCTGTCTGCAGAAGCTTTAGTTCTTTTGGGGGCTATTTAAAAACAAAAAATAAGAGCTCCACAGACTTCTGTCTTGCCTCCTATTGGAAGAGTTTCTTGTTCACCTGCCTCTTGGGAGTCAGACTTTCATGACCATGGACAGGGACTTTCAATGACCTTGGGCCAGCCCAGCCAGAGCACATCAGGCCCAGGCACGCTGTGTCAGAGGGCACTTCTGCATTTCTTGGCCATAAATACACCTGTAGCTCCAGTAGTAATGTGGTCATCCTCTCCAAGGGGATTCCTGAACAGTTCTGGGTGACCATTCATCTCTTTCCAAGACCTCCCTGGACCATTTCTTCCAGTGTTAAGACTACCCTTAACAACAAACACTTTCATGAAAAAAAATAATGGAATACAGTGTTTTTTGTAGAGCACCTTCTGCTTTTTTGGGCATATGCTTTGTTTTGCTTTGGCTTTGCAGTAGTTGATACCTTGCAGGGCTTACGGTATTTTGGTGGGTGAGTTTGTTTTTGCTTTCATGTGGTGTGTGGAACTGGTGTGTCCAGAGCGTGGTAAAGGCAACCTCTTCTGTGAGAAACCAGACAGTACTTTGCTTGGTCTCTTGAGTGTGTAGTACCAGTGCCTTTAAAAATCTTCCTGGGTTTCTTAAAGCAGATTAAAAATAATCGGAATGTTGAAATAAATGAAATCTCATAGGAAAGAGGGATGACAGTGCCAAGTAGATCTGTTGCAGTTTGCTCCTCCTCTGAAAAACTGGATTGTACCAGATGTTAACTGGGTATAATGTGGACTTAGAAAAGGATTAAGGAAGGGATAAGTGTTGATAGTTTACGGCTGGTTTTCACATCATAATAACTCTTCATTGCTGTAATACACATTGTGCAGAGACTATTGTTACTGCAGAGGCTACGGTCACTACTGGTGGTGTTCAGGAGCAGTTTTTAAAGCAAACCAACCAGACTTTCATGTGCTAGAGGTCTGGCCAGCATGCTGTGCTGTCTGACAGTGCTCGGTGCTATGGAATGGAGAGGGAGAACTACAGTGCGTGTGTAGAATAATCCTCCCCCCCATGTGTCTTCCCAGGTCTTACAATCCAGGGGTATTGTGCATCAGATTTTATTTGTTACCTACTGTTAAACCTGTCTTGGATGCATTTTATCATCATTCTTTCATTTGCATTTGACTTTTACAGTGGCTTATCCTTAAATCAGTTTGTGTTATGGAGGGAAGGATCCTAAATTTTCACTTACTGAAATCAGATAGTTTGCTATTCTGTTGAACTAAATGCATAAAGAAATCATTCTTCATATCTGAGAGTCACTTAGGATTTTGTAAGCATCACTCATCTGCCAGCAGCAGTTCTGTGACCGATTTAGAGCCGTGGCTGGGAGAGGAGAGGAACAGCTCAGCCCGAGACTGGAGAGCGCCCAAGTTGGAGCTTCATGGGCTTCGGGGAGGGGGATCCTCGCCAGGGAGGGGCACCTGAGACCTCGACCTCCCAAAAGGTGTCGGGTGACAGCGGTGGGAGCGAGGCAGAGCTGCTCTGAGGAGCTGCAGAGCAGTGCTGGGTGGGCTGTGCTCACTGCCTGGAAGTGCCTGGGAGGGGGCTCAGCACAGAACAGCTGTGGCAGATGGATTTTGGCACCAAAGTGCAGGCAGGAGAGCAAGTGGTGTGGATGAGACATCTGGATGGGTTTTGAGGGGGTAGCAGGGTTAAGTGCCATACCTTTCTTTAGTGTTGGTCAGACACAGATCTTTCAACAAACCTAATTTTTTACCTCCCTATATAAAAATAAGGTAATTAATTCAAGTGGTATGGAATACCTCTATTATATTAGGACCTTGTAGAATGAAGTGTAGCCTGAATTGTCCCTTGGTAACTGATTTGTTTTCTCGTCTGTCATTCCTAAGAAAGCAAAACCTTACCTCAGAAAATCAGTGTAGTACATCCTTGCTGGTTTTCCCCAGGAGAAATTGTATTAAATTCTACTTTTTTTTTTCTTTTTTTTTTTTTTGAGCGTCGCATTTCTGTTGAACTGTTTAGGGTTCAGTGATGATGCATCAAATTTAAATTTCCTTCCTGTGCTTTTCTTTTCCTGAGCTCTCCTGAGAATGTTGTATCACTCTCACTTCTGTGATGTTTGTGGCTTCACAAGGCTTCAGCTGGGAGAAAGATGGGGGTGTGTTGTCTGCTAATATGTCACTGAGCCTCCTGGAGATCTGACTTCGATGGCGGCAGGCTATTAGAGCAAATTATGGCAGCCTCTGAGTGCTTATTTTCTAATTGCTCAACTGGTTCTTCAAGGTCATTCCGCTGCAATCAAGCAGTATTGTTTAAGCTGTGATTTTCTCCTTCTTCACACTTTTTGGTATGAATTATACTGGGCCAAAATGATGCATGCCTTGCGCTCCAGAAAATCGGTGTTTTCAAGAAGGTGAGTTAGTGTGACAGCACCTTCTAAGAAATATAAGATATATTTCCCTATATCTCTTCCATTGTAAATACCATTTATAGCAAGAATAGGAAGATTTCACACACACTTCATTACATTGTAGAGTTCTTGTGGAGATTCACGTTTTCCTCATGATCCATGTCAGCCTTCCTTCTGGCATTCACTCTCACACAGTAGGTTTTTAAAACATAAAACTTTAAAATTATTTAAAAGGATATTCAGGACTGTAAAAATAAGTTTTGTTTAATTAAAAAAAAAAAAAAAGTTATCCAGAAGTGACAGCTGTCTCGCTTGTGACTTCCACTTTAATTCTCTGCACACAGAGTTATATCTGCCAACATATGGCCCAGTAACTAGATCTTGGAAGGTCCTTCTGCCGTTCTTCCAGTCTCTTTAGTTACATGTGGAATTTGATGCTGATAGTTAGCTTTGTCATCTCAGGCACTTCCCTGCTATAGGCTTTGGATAACTGCAGTTCCCTAGGTCTCTGAAAGCTTCATAAATAAATAATTTAAAAAATCATCTGCTCCTCTAGTAGTGGTGAAGTATAAAGCAAGAATTAACATACTGAAATTGTTAGTGCAACTATAATGTCCTTGAGCTCCTTTAGGACTCTTGGCTGAATGTCATCCACTCTTGGTGGTTTGCTAATTTTTCACTTCTCCATTTTTCTCTGTACTGCTTTTTTTCTAGCAGTGCTTTGCTTTGAAACAGATCCTCTAATCCATCTTCCATAAAGAAGCCTTTCACTGGGAGAATATCTTTAAGCTCCTCCATAGTGGACACACAAAAAATAAATCTGGTGTTTCTACTGCGACTGTAGCTTTATAAGCATTTTTAATGCTTCTATTTGTTTACTTACCTTAGCTTTAGAGACCCTCACAGGCTACTTACTGCTCCTTGCTCCTTATGTGCCTTGAGAAGGGATTTACTTGTGATTTTTATACTTCTTTTTCTTCCTTAAATTATTTGTGGGACTGTCTCATTGTAATTTTTTTTCTCATCTGTTTTTAGCTTGCTATTGTGTGAGCCCCATTTGGACAACTTCTACAAGATTCTTCTAATATTTTCTCTAATATGTTATTTAGCCATCTCCTTTTCTTGCCTGTCACGTCATTATTCATCCCCACTTAAGTCTTTTTTGTGATTTTTGTGTTTGCTCTAAGCCTCCCATACAATGTCTTACATCTCATTGCCTACAGACACTTAATTTTTGATGATTCTCTTTGTTTCCTCCTATTTGTCTACTTCCTTTATTTAAATTCCTTGGTGTTTGTTCCTCCTATTTAGATATTTAGGTCACTACTAAATTCGGGTGGGGGGGTTTACACTAATATTTTTGAGCAAATTCTGCACAGTGCTTAGGATCAAGAGATGTCTTTTCTTTTGTTAGCAGCGTGACAACTCATTCCATGAAGCAGTCATTCCTGATGTTCAGTAATTTTGTCTGGGCTTCTTGTGACATTTAGTGGGTAACTAAACCTCCCACTGGTTTTGTCTCTGCTTTTGTAACATTTCTGACTGCTTTTAGCTTGGCCACTCAGTGCCTGAATATTCTGTGTGATGGCTCATGCATTTCTCATTACCACTCTCTTGAATGTAAAGAAGGTAAATGTACTCTCTTAATAATATTGGATAAACTTGCTTCTTTATTAATTAAAAAAGAACATATAAAATTTTAGCTACAGATAACAATTTCGTTCTGATCTCTCTTACTGGTGTCTTGGTTTTTGAATACATATGCATGCCAAAAACCAGTGGACCCTCCAGGCTGGAGGATATTTTTTCTTGGTCAAGAAGACTTCTTTTAATTAAAAAAAAAACTTTATTTTTTCCACTTTCTGGAAGATGTCTCAATAAAAATATATAACTTGTTCTACATCAGCATTTTTGTTCTCATAATTTTAGATCTGAGATGCTTGGCTTGCATATGAGGGGTTTTTTTCTTAAATACCTAGAGTGGAAACATAGCATAGGTACGCAAGTGAAGTTGTGTGGTTTCTTGTTTGTGTTTGCTCTAGCAATGATTTGAAATTATTTTTTTGCCTTTGATAAAGCTAACTGGAGACAATGGCTGTGCAATAATCCCTGAGCAGCTGGTAGTGCTGTGGATGTATAAAACTGAAGGATGCTCCTTTGTACTGAAGAAGGCTCCAGTCAGAGTTTATGGTGTGGTAACAGGGCAGAAATATTTTCTGATGTCTGTGAGTACAACAAACAAAATGTGAGGGGTCCTACATTAAACAGACTGCTTTTTATCGCAGTCTTTAGAGAAGTCTTAGAGATATTAATATCTGACAATAGTAGGTGGAAAACTGGAAGGCAAAAAGAGGTTAGCAAAAATATGTGGAAGGTAGAACAGAGGCATGAGGTAAAATGATGTCTGAAATCCCAGAGCTCAACCACTGCTTAAGAAGAAGGAAAATAAAGAATATAATAATTGACTTTTTTCCCCCTTTCTCAGTGTTTTTAATCGAATGCTTTTTATTCAAGTTGGTGTGATCTAGGGCTCTTCATTGTCACTGGCTTGAGTTACTGTGTTGTCTTAACTTTACTCATGATTTAGTGTCTTCAAAAAATGCTGTATGAGAACAGTTGGGAGTTGTAAAAGGTGCTTCTTTACTGCCTGGTGTGGTCTCTGTAATGCTGGAGTAGAGGAGGTCTGGGAGGTTTCTGTAGGAGTTAAAACCTGGGGCAGGAAGGAAGCTGCTGCTCTGGAATAGCTGAGTGACTTTTGGAGGCTTGCTGTGGAATACTCTTCCTGGTTAATACTGCATATTTTTCTGAGTAACATTGTATTCGACTTTCAAAAGGCAAAAATCTTCTAATTGTTTCAATTCACAATAGAAGTTTAAAAGCTAATCACGAACAATCAAATACTGAAGGAAAAACGTAAGTTTGCTTATGAGGTTTCTGTGTTCCTGTATCAGGTCTTTCACCTCAGAGTTGCTACTAAAACAGCTACTATGCAAAAGCTTAAAATCCATAAATTGCAAACTTTGCATCTGCGGAACTTTTATTACAAAAGAAAAGGAATTTTCCATCTCTACAATCGAATAGTCATTCAAGTTTCAAAAGCTATTTTATCAACCCTCAAATACAGGGAAAGGTTTTGTGTAATTTTTTTAACGGTCTTTTAGCATTAAACTCAACTATTGTCACCAACCCATTATTAATTTTTTCCAGGTTTCACTAAATGGTACCCAGTTTACAGACAGTACTGTTGGATCAGAGTTCACAGGTGTTTCTCAGGTAAGCACGGGCAAATTTTGTGAGCGTATATGATAGCAGAATTATTTACTAATGGGAGAAAATACTAAACAATATTAAACATACTGGAGCAAACTCTTCAAAAAAAGAATTCTGTTTGAGATTGGGACTTGGCCAACTGAAGTCAGTTTCTGATAATTTCAGTAATCAAGCTTTAAAGAGCAATGAAAGCTTTTTTTTTTTAAGTAAAATTTTATTGTTATAATATGCTTGAAATTGCACAGGGATCTTCAAAAAAAAATCTGTATGGTTTTATGGTAATAAAGTTATTCTTGGAAATAAATCTAAATACATAGCAGAGATGCAGTTATTTCTGTTCGAACTTGTCCTACTTCCACCTTTCATTTATGAATGTTATATCTGAACATGTTTCAGAGAGAAAGTGAGACTGGGTGTTTTCTTGTAGAGATGCATCCCACATTTTTTGAAGCTTGACTAGTGGAAAAATATCTCGCTTTTCTCAAAATGTACACTTTGCTCTGATTGCACTGAAGACACATACAAATGTGTATGTGACCTAATTCCAAGCTCATCTAATCCAGGAAGAGTTTACTGCTCCTGCTCCTGGTGAAACGGTCACATGAACAGTCACTGCATTCATCATCTTTTAAATAACTAAGAAACTGCAATTCATAGCTTCATTTTAGCATGAAGGAGCTATAGCAGGTATCTGAGATGCTTGTGATCTAGATTTTGTCAAAGTTCCAGCTGTCAGTTTTGTTAGGAATAAACTGCTTAGATCAACTTTCATTCATGATGTGCAATTGTGCTCTAGGAACCAAGTGCTTTAATTTAAACTTCATATCTGTCATAAATATGGGCCCAGTGGGGAAATTGTTAGGGTTTTCCTGAGTCTGTGAGTTGGTCAGAATGAAGATTGTTATTCCTTCTGTGTTTGCCGTGGCTTTTATGATAATTGTGATGCAGCTTTAGGCAAATTACACACCCTCATCTTAACTTCTAGGAGTGTTTCCAGTGTGTCTGGGGTGCATTTGCCATGACCTTAACCTATGCAAAAGAGAGTCAGATTGTCCTAACTTCTGAACTTTCATGTTTTCCTCTGCTCTTCCTCCTTGTTGAAGATGTCCTCAGATAATGTTCAGAAGGATCTGCCTGCAATAGCTATGATCATCATTCCAACAGGGACTTAATCTGGCTTCAAAAAAATTTATTCTAGGAAGGAAACTTTCAGGGTTTTTGTGAGCAGCCATGGCCTCCTCCATGCAGGGGTTTTAGGCATTAAGAAGATCTGCAGTTGAGTGCAGGGCAGCCAAGAGGAATGTTTACCTTGAGAAATCTGTTGATGCTTGTAGAGCCAACCAAGGATTTGGTCAGTCCCAGCCTTTCAGGGGGCAGAGTGAGTCTTTCCAAATAAGAAGGTTTTCTGCAAACCTGCAGGAGACTGCTTGAGAGATGGTGTTCTTGTTCCTGCCCTAGGTGTGAATTCTAAAAGTGGCATCCTTAAGTAAAGGGATTAGCTGTTTTTACTAAATTTGCTAAATTTCTCATGAACTTCTGAAAGATGGGAAGATACTTGTGGAGATGAATTCAGTGTGTCTTTTTTTCTGTCAAGGATGATTAGTTTTTCTTTCCATATTGCTGAGTCTCTCAGTTTTACAAATGTGAAGAACACAAAAATCAGAGTTTGTAATGTTCTGCTGTTTTTCATTAGATGTCAGCAATAGGGAATTGATTTGTTGTTGCTGTGAAGAGGAGTGTTAGTGAATTCTCTTTCAGCTTGAACTAGTCCTTTGACCTAAAGAAATGTTCACCTGTTCTTGTGCATTTCAGCCCTACAAGATCTTTAAAGCATTATTTTTGTTAGTATTGAGCTTGGAGCAGTATTGAGAAGGACATTTGAAGTACTTATTTAAATTTTGCTTTTTCTTTGAAAAAGAATTTAATGGTGTTGAGGCCTGCATAGATGTTGCTAATTAAGGCAGAGGTGCAATATAATGGGGCAAATCTGTGATTCTGCCATTTTTTTGTTCCTTTCATCTCAGTTTTACTTATGTCCGGTGAAGTTGGGTTCTCTTTGTCTTGTGCTGCCCAACTTGTTTTTCACTGTCAGACTTGGTGAATAATCAGCATTTTGTGGCTGAACCATAGTTTCATACGCAGTAGCATCTTGGAAGAGAGTTTAGGTTTTGAACTGTCTCTGTCCCCCTAAGTTACTAAGTCTACAGTATTTAATAGATGATAGTGGATTTTAAGACCCTACCGATGGGTTTTGTTTAAACTGATTTATACTTTTATTTTGTAATAAGTGTAGCTGAAAGTGTCTCTTTTCACATAGTATTAGAAAAGAGGTTACGCAGAACTTCAAAGAGCAGCTATTTTTCTTTTTATCTGTAATGATGACAACAGTAAAAGGAATTGTACTATCGCTTTTTAATTTCACTTACTAGATTATTGCATCTAGGCTGAATTGTTTTAGAGAGAGAAGCTGTGGTCCATGCTCCCTGAAAACATCTTTTTCTAAATGTGAATGTATTCATAGTCTGGCTGTTCATAGTTTTGCCTTATGGGTATTGAGACTGATGTGTTTGATCTTGGGACACTCCAAATATTCACCATTTAATAATGACTAGTAAAATATGTGCGTTGTTCTTTGGGGCGGGGATGTGTTTTTGTTTGTTTGTTTGTTTGTTTGTTTCAGATCTCAGAATAAGTTTTTCTGGTGTGCATTCTCTCAATAACCAGTTACCTATCAACATGTCTGTTTGCAGACACCGTTTACCTTTGGCTTGGGCCAAAGGGCACCCTATACAACTGGCGAGCATTGTCTTCTTTGTAGAAGTGAACGAAAAGATACTTCGCTTTCAGAGAGCGGGATAAAAAATTCTAGCAAAACAGCACTTTCCACATCTCCAAAAGCAAACAATATGCTGCATCTTCCACTGTGGGTGTGTCCAGACTGTCGAAGAACAGTGGAAAAGGAGGAGAGGCACGCTACAATAGAGCAATCTCTTGTGGTGAGTTCAAGCACTTCAGTTCGGTCACTGAGAAGATGTGTTCTTATGGGCTGAATGGCACTTTGTGCTTTGGAATCACTTAAACTGTAAAAGCTTAGGAAGCATTTTAGGAGATGTTGAGTTGGTTTTGCTGTGAGGTGAACTGAATGAGCTAGTTGTTTCAAAAATGAGGAGTTCTGAATCTGAGTTTTGGATTTTCAAGTAGAGCAAGGTTTAGATCTGTTTCTTACTGGTTTTTTGCCTTTTAATTCAGCGGATCTCGAACTTTGTCCTTACATCCTTTAATTAAATTCTTCTGCTCTTAAAAATGTGACCTTACTCATTACACTTTTCCTGTACTCTCTGCTCATGGTGTGTTTTTCCCTCTTTGTGAGGTAAAGTATCTGAGTATTCCTTGTTGTTTCAGCAGTGTTCTTGAGTCACTGCACTTGCACTGACACTTCCCTGTGTCTCTGAGATTTGCAGTCTTGTCTTTCCTATATTGTTTTAATAAGGAAGCACAACTTTGCCTAGTATGCATATAACAATTTCCTGTTCTTCATAGCACTGCAAACACCAATTTAACACATGGTGCTAATATTTCGAGTCGTGAATTCAGCTTCATGTAAGAACTGTGCTCAGTGTAGCAGAAAGATACTAAAAGTTCATTGACAGGTCCAGCAAAACCTCATTAGAAGTAAACTATGCCTCACTGCAGAGCCAAATCATCTGGTTGTTCTGGGAAGCCACACACTTGGGATAATTGGAAGTATTATAGATTCCAGCTGACATCTCCTTGCTGAGAACTAACAGGCTGTGCCCATAGGCTCATACAGATTTTTATTTCAATAAATCAGTGTGAAGAAAGATTGTCTTTGTATAGTGTATGTTGTTAAACTCAAGTTAAAAGCACACAACATAGTTTTTTGCGAGGAAAATTTAAGAGCATATCACTTGTATACATCTTGTGTTTACAGATATCCTTCCTATTAACAAGGGTTGTAACATTAATCAAGAGATTATATCTGAGGAAATTATACTGGTAGTAAGATGGTAAACACATCCTAGAGAGTTCAAAGCACAGCAAGACTGAGTCAAAAATCATTTAAATATTTTAATATTAAATATTAATAATGCATTTAAATAAAGATATTTATTTTAATATTGACTTATTTAAATAAGTCAACATTTATGACTTATACAAGCTCTGCTAGTGAATTAGAAAGAAAATAAGTGTTCTACAAGTGCAGGAAAAGCAGGAATTGCTCCCTAAACATTTTAAGTTATAGATACTCCAGATGAAATAAAAATTTACAGCATTTTTTTTTAATTTGGTGACTGTTTTCTTTTTTAAAGAGGAATTTTTAAAAGCAAACAGTGAATGTGGTTTTTAAGTCTGGAGGCTTGACTTAAAAAAGACCTAAGTGGATTTGGTAACTAGCCACATTTGAGAAGCCAGCTGGGCAAAAAAGCCAAAATGATCTATAAAAAAACCGTATTACCAGTCACTGCAAGCCAGAGTACAAGTGGTTTGCGATAGATGCTCCTGTGTTCAGGTTGCTGTTGCTCTTGTTATTTTCTTGGTAGCAAATGCGTGCAGGTTTGTTTTTCCTTGGCTGCATCCCGATCCAGGATTTGGGACACAAAAATACCTTTTCAGTTATGCTACTGCTGTGGGAAAGCTCTCTGCCTGGTGCTGCAGAAAGCTGGTGGCAGCCTTGGGCGGGTGCAGGGGGGAAGGATGGCATGTGCTGGGGCTGGAGCACAGGAGGAGGGAGAGAAACTGGTGACAAAAATCCCAGCAGTCCCGGGCGAGAGGTCTCTGTCACCTGCTGGTGCCGAGCAGTGCTGGGCGCAGGAGGTCACATCATTCCCAGTGACTGCAGCTTTCTCACATCCACTGCCATGGAGTGCTATGTCTGGCTGCTACAAACAAGGAGATTTAATGATTTTTGCTAGAAGGGATTGTTAAACTCCGAAAGCCAGACATACTGTTAAATGGAGACTGCAGAGATGCTACTGGCTTATGATTAAGCATGGATGATGCAAGCCTTCCTTTAGTTTAGTTCATTGTTTATGCTGAAGTACATAAAGGTGATAATTATAACCGACATACGTTTGGTTATTAGAAATGAAACGCTGTATCATTGGTTTTCTCAGTCCATCTCCTGCGTTTATTAGGCTTCTTGTAGATAAATTCTTCGTGCTTGTTTGAGTGTCCCCCAAAATATATATATGCAGCACCAAGAATTACCACTAGCATTTCAGACCTTACAAACTGAAGGCTATCTGTTTGTTTGGTTTGGTTTTTTTTTGTTTCAGAGCCAAGATTTTCTTTTGCACATGCCTCTTGGAAACAGTGGATCACAGCAGGAATCTGTAGGAGGAGGCAGAATAACTGTGGGTGCGCAGACAGTTCCTGCTGCAGATCTTAGCAATTCCTCTCCTTCAGACATAGCGTGCAACTGTGAGGCCTGCAATGAGCGCCGGTAAGAACTGAGCTCAGACTCAGCAGCGTGGTGGCTGTGGTCAGACTGTGGGCAGTGTTGTGGCTTGTTTGTAGGTGTGTGCTTAAACTCCTTTATGCAGGTTGTCTGACAGTAACAGTAATTTACAAATGGCTGCGTTTATCCAGTTTCTTACCTCATTTTTAGATATTTTCAGAGGTATTTTGTTGTTGTTTTTTTTTTTTTTTTTCCAGAGTAATAGTAGGAATCAATACACCTGTGTGATGTGTACAAAATAGAGGGTAATTATTTTTGTCTTGATGTGCAGAGAAAATTCAGCAGAGCCTGAACGTGAACCTCAGCAGCTTCAAAATTACTGGTCAGAAGTCAGATACATGGTTCGGTGTATATATCGCCAAGCTGGGACCCCTTTGGCAGATGACCAGGACCAGTCGTTGGTACCAGATAAAGAAGGAATGAAGGAGCTGGTGGATAGGTATATATCACTTTAAAGAATATTAATTCTGTTTTGTGCAGGATTTTTCAATGCTATTTTGAATGCACAGGAAGCTATTAAATTTGTATGCTGTTTGCAATAGGAATATAAAGGTATAATTGTGGAAGGGTCCCAGAATCTTATTCTTCAAAAAACCTTGAGATGATGATTATTTGTAAGACACTGTTAACTTTGAATTGGCCTACGTGAAAATCTTATCTTGTTGAACTAACCTGAGCTATAAAAGTGCTTGCACCTTACTGTAGTTGTAACAGCTGGAAGAGACTTTATAAAAATGAAAAAAAAAAATATTCACTGATCACTAGATAAGGTGTGTTCTAAGAATCTTCTTCTTGTTTTAGAAGTCAAAGTTGTAGCTTTTCTCTAGGTGTGAAATTGAAGATGGGCTTAATGCGATCCTCAGTGGTGGGTTTTTTGCTTTTGAGAAAAGTGTGGCAGTTGTTAAAATGCTCCAGGAGGATCATCTGTGTTTCTCTCTAACTCAGTGTGTGGTCAAGGAATAGTTGTTCTCCTTGGTTCCCTATGTGCTTAATATACTGAGCTCTGACCAACTGTAGTTCTTATGTGGAATTTCTAGTTAAAGCTGAATTCTGGTGAAGTAAAGAAACTTTTGAAAGGTTGTAGTCATCTAGCAGTGCTCTTTGTATGATTGTACACCTGAACCAGCCTTAATAGATAATGAAATGTTCTTCTTGAACTTCAGTTGTATAAAAACTGAGTGTTTGGTTTTGAACATGAGTTCTGTACAAGCAGGGTAATATAGTGTGCCTGCCTGTTAGTCACACTTTGTTTATGTAAGTGATTAAAACATGCAACATAGGCTTTGAAATCGAAGGTGTCCAAATGTTGCATAATGTGGGGGTAATTAAAACTGAGTCACAGCTAAAATGGTTGTTGATTTTATGTGTTTTCAATGGAAAAATTCTGGAAATGGGAACATATACTATATACCTTTCGTATGTACTCAGGAGCTTTGATTGCACTAGAACTATTTTTCACTTTGGAGAGAGATTATTAGAATACAAAGGCAGAAGCAGGATCTCAGAGAAGGAATCCCTAAACGTCAGTAGAATTATTTTTCACTCAAGTTCCTTATGGTCTCTGAAGTATGAAATAAAACTGGGATACAGTTTGTGCAGGCACCAGTGTGCCAGTCTGTGGTGCTAATGTCACACAGTACTTTTTAACAAAGCTAGTCAATGTAGGTGTTGAAAGTTTAAAAAAAACAACCATAAAACCATTTCAGTAGCACACCAAAGACCATGCTGTGACCAAGTAACTCTGTGTTTAAAAGGCTGAAATTCCTGATTTCATGCTCGGCTCTGTTAGACACAGCTGGCAAGAATCAGAGTGTCTGCTCTTAGCTGGACTCCGTAGTGGTGCCAAGTAATGTCCCTGCTGTATGTTGGAGTGCTTGATGGCAGTGTGATAGGACTGTTCTGTGAGGGGTGAGGGAAGAGCATGGACTAGTAGCTGCAGACTTCATCTAACTCTTAAGAAAGGGATAAGTGCTTCTTCCCCACCTCCCTGTGCTGTAAAAAACCCGAGGTGAGTGCTTAAACTCTGTGCACAGGACTAGAGTGAAATTGAATTATTTAAAGTGCTTCAAAGCAGCCATCGTGTTTAATTCTCTTTGGTAGACAAAAACCTGTCACGTGTGAGAACAGGGAGAAGTTGTGAAGAAGGTTGTCTGAAGAGTCTGGGTGCCTGTAGGGTTGTATGCAAATTGAGTTAAGAGTTTGAGCTCACAAGTTGCAGTGAACTAGTAAAGTCCTAAATCAATCTGTTCCTCAGGTGTAGAGGCATCCTGGTCCTAGAGCAGCACTGGAGCTCAGTCCCCACAGTGTAGGAGTAGGGGACTGGAGTGTTTCTCTGAGATTTCAGGCAGTTCTCTAAACCCTAGCCATTGAGGTTATTTTTGATGATGGTAGTGGTAGCTGGTAAAAGTTTCTAGGAAAATGAGAACTGTTGATGACATTCTCTCTTTTGTGTGGTGTTTTTTTGTTTCTTTCTTTCTTTTTGGTCACAAATATTCCGCAAATGCAGGCTTTGTGAAAGAGATCCGTACCAGCTTTACCAACGGTTGGAGCAGCAAGCTAGAGAATACGTGCTCGAAATGAAGGTTCGTCTGCTCAGACACTTGTCCCTGGGATCTAAAGTTGCATCAACATTAGTGACAGAAGGGCCACCCCAGGCACAGCAGTTCATCTCACTCCTACTTGAAGAATACAGTGCACTCTGTCAGGCAGCGTGTACAATCAGCGCCTTCCTAGTTACCCTGGTAAGACTGAAGACACAGCCTGTGTGCTTCTGCGGTGATGCTGCCGGAGTTGTTCTGGGCTCTTTCAGGGGTCTTCTGTGCTTATAAAATGTCAGGTTCTTTTTGTGTGCATCCTTGGAGACGGGGAGATTCTGGAAATGCAAATTTAAGTGTTCAGAAGCGTAGAGGAGGCACCTCTTGCAGTGACTTAATGAAATTGTTTTTTTGTTTGTAAAGGAAGAGGTGGGATGCTGTGTGGCACACTCTGAACCAAGCATTTAAGCAGATTTACAAAATATTAGTTAATGCCTCTGAAAATATGGGAAACACTTCTCTGTTAATCTTAAATGGTCTCTTGACAACCATGTTTAAACAACACAAACTTCTGTGAGTAGCACTAACTTAAATGGTTTCAGTGTCCAATTTTTCTTTTTACTTATAATCAAGGATGGCTACTTGAAAGGATTTTCTCTTACCTTGAAACTAATCTGCTATTATTTCTAAAGTTCTTTCTTAAATGCTTGTTTTAGCAACTGACAGTGATATTAGAGTTGGGATTATATTGCCAACTATAAAATAAGAAATAGCCTTAAAAATTTCATCTTGTGTAATTGTCCATCATGAGTGAGTAATACAGTAAAAAAATTCTGTAATTCTATTTAAGGCCTGAGAAGGTTATTAATCCTGTTTTGTTAATAATCCTTTCTTGTGCATCCTTTGTTAATGCCCTTACCCTGTACCTTCCTTTTCTTGTGCAAACTTGGTGCAAGTAGGAAAAAAAAGGTGGATAAACTGGTGAATTTGGCTTTTATTGCCAATTAGCTGAAAGTGACTGTCTAAGTTTATAAAGAGAGGAAAAAATAGACTGTGGTTGCCACAGGTGAGGATATAAAATGAAGGGGAAGCAGTGTCATTAGTAGGGCTGTTACCCAAAATTGAGTTGTCAAAGCAGGAAGATGTTTCTACTAAGAAACTTGACCTATCTGATGTTCTTTTTCTGCTCTCAGTGCTGTTTATTTGCTGTTGTCTGTATTATCTTCCCCGGCTTTATCACTTAGATACAGATTTGAGGTCACTGCAATCTCCTGTTTATTGTCTGCTTTTAATAACCATTAAGTTTCTAACAAGGTGCTTGAGAGAAGATTGCTCTTCAGGTTGATTTGCATTGCAGCTTGTTCAGCTGAAAAGTGAATGTTTCACAGTACAAATGTTAACTATCCCACTGGTGCCAGAATTACACAGCTGATCAGAAATAACCATTTGATGCTTTTTCCCTGGCAATTATTGTGAACTGGTAGTCACGAAAACTTGGTGGGTGTGAGAGATTGAGATAATGGCCATGAAAAGGCAGAAGATGTTTAAAGTACCTAATCTACCCCTTTTCTGATGAAATTCAAAGTAAAACAAAATTCCTCTTCTAAAAAACAAAGCATAGGAAAACACAAAATAATATGCCAGGTTTTTTTTTGTCCGTTTCCTTCTGCAGCCCAGTAAGTACTGAAAACTTCTTTCTACTGAGCTGTGACAGTCAGAAACTGAACTGTGAGAATGTAGGATACTGTCTTGTCATACCTTTATTAGGTTTATTAAATAACCTTTTTATTAAATGAGTAGTATGTCACAGTTTTCAGTACAGGTAGTAGGCTCAAGCTTTTTCAGCGTGCATGGATGTTTCCTCTCAAGACACCAGTGCACTGTGGAAGAAGGAATCTTCTCAGCTGAAATACATAAAAGCCAGCCAAGATCTCTAAACTTAGTGCAGCCTTCCTTTTAAAGATAAAAGCTTTGCACGAAGTGTACTCTACAAAGCATATAATGCCTCCACCTGCGAGGAACTGATTTCTCAGTGAAATTATGAACAGTTGTCCTTCCTTTCAGAGGAGTCCATCTGACTTCAAGAGCAGGAACCAAAGCCTTGTGCCCCACCAGGGAGTGACAGGTTATACTGACAGCAAGTACTGTGGTCAGTACTGGAAGGCCCTCAAGTACAGGGTATAGCAGACTAGAGAGGAAAACTTCCTGGTATTTCTTTGTGTAAACTGATAGACAAGATTTTGTAGGTAAGTCTTGATGGTTTTGTTCACAGCATAATATGGAAATTCCTTAAAAAATCCACCTGTCGCAGTGACCCTTGAGAAATTATTAGCAACTAATAGAAATTTGAAATATTTTGAAGATAAAATAGTAAAGAGGTACAGATGTCAACTCAAAACCAACACTACCCATCCTTCTTAAATAATAATAAAACTTAAAACTTCATTCCTTTTTTGAATATCAGTTGTCTCATCTTTAGGTCTGATATAAAAACATTTGGGTTTGGTTTGTTTTTTTCAACCAACTATGCTTAACAAAACTTAAAAGTTCCAGGGTATTCTGGTGTTTCTGGGTACTGGAGGTTATATTTCATAAGGCCCACATGCTTATCTGAGAACCAGAACACTTGAATTTAATTCTACTGTGTGAGTGAGTGCTGGTATAGAAAACTTGTGTACTGCTGGTTCTCTGTGGGAAAACTTACTGACTTGAAAAATATGTTATAGCTGTCTTGAATTTTTATGTTATGATAGTAGTAGTTTTAAGTTTTAGGCCTTGAAGTTACATATAATTGCATGTTAAATAACCTCAAATACAAAAAATGTTACAACGTAGAAAAACGAGGAATTAAGCTGTGGTTATTTAAGTCATTAAAAATGCCTTAAATTCCAAGTTTCTGGATATTAAAACTGCGTAAGATCTGAGCTGGTTAATTCTGTCAGTAGGTTGGAAAGTAGACTACTTTAAAAAATTCTTGCCTTGGACTGAATTCTTTTTTTTTCCTAACCCAGCTTATTTCTGGTTGTGTTATCATTATAGGAAAATGAACATTTGAAGAAATTTCAGGTGACATGGGAATTGCACAACAAGCATCTGTTTGAAAATCTGGTGTTTTCTGAGCCACTCTTGCAGAACAGCTTGCCAACGTTGGTGTCACAGCTAAGGTAGAGTTGAACTTTTGTTTTGTAATTTAAAGGGGAAATGAAAACCCATGTTTGCAACCACAGTGTTTTAAAAAAAAATTCTTCTGCTAATTTATAATTTATTAATAGAAATTTTATTCTTTATCCTAAGTCCAAACATTTTTATAGTAGTTATGGATAATTAGTTCATGCTGACCTCTCAGTCTTGTTTCTGATGAAGACACATTTATGCTCTGTGTGCATGTGTTTTAAAGGTATTGTCTTGGGTAATTTTCCATGGTACAGGAGCAGTTTGATTAAGATCTCTGTCGCAAGAGATGTTGCTCACAGTGAATAAAGAAAATTTCTGATGAGTTCTCCTTTTGCTGGTAGGTAATGGAAAGGAAAGCAAGAACAGGCAAGGAAGCTTAATTGTTGCTGAGCTCAGCTAGATGTCTAAGGTCCCTCATAAGTTATTCAGTTCATTTACACGAGACTGGGTTGGCACTAAAAGCTTTCCCTCTCCAGACAGCAAATTTTGTTGCTGTGTTCAACATCGTGTTGTTCAGTTGCAGTTTTTTTCAGTGATCTGTGTCTTCCTCTGTGGCCATCCTATAGTCATGTCCACACTTTCTCACAGTGCTTCTCTCCATCCCTTTACTCCAGCAATCCTGGCTGTATCAGGACTGTTTATATGGCCTTCATGTGAGGAGCTGAGAATGGTCTCAGTGAAATTTATGGTCTTTTCTTAACAAAAACATTGGATTGTTTTCATTTACCTGTTGTGCCACTGCAGTTTAACTCTGAGCAACAGAGGTTGTTTCTCTGTTGTCACTGTAGTGACAGCTCCCTTCAGGGCATACATATGATGAAGTCAGAATCTCTTCCTGTAGGAATTTCTTTTCCAGTGGATTTGTGTTCACTAAGTAGTTTATGTGAAACACCCTTAAACTTACAGTTTTGCCCAGATTGGTTCACGTGAGCATTTCTGAAACTTGAGGTTCAGCACAAGCTTCCTATTCCATGGTTTCGAGGTTTATGTAGCGTATGTCTTGTTCTTCTTTGATAAACACGGATTGTGTCAGTTTTCGTAGACTCCCAGGATTTTACTTCTGAGTTCTCTTGGTCTTGAAGTGAGAGAATTGGGTATCCTTCCCTTAGAAATCTTTCTGGAGGGTAACCTGCCTTCCATTGGAAGTGGGTGGAGAGATGTTCCATCAGGAAGGCCTCTCATGAAGAAGCAGAGATCAGGCTAGTCCTCTGATCATTTGGTCAGTAGAGAATCGTCCGTGTGCTGTAGAGAAGGTGTTGCCAGTTTCTTTACAAAAGAACATTGGCCTCATTGCTTTCTCTTCCTGAAGAACAGAAATGGGAAATGGCATTTTGGCATCTCAGCTTTGCTTAGATTTTGGGTGTTAGCCCTTTCTTTCATCCCTGACTTAAATCACTGAATTTTTTGTGTATATCTGGCTTTTTTAAAATATGTAATTGGTGTGCTGTGGTTAGTTGCAAGGATGTTTATCAGATGTCAGACTTGAAAAGATGTTCACATAGGGAGGTTTAGACAACAGTCTTGTGGGGATGGAGGTTACTAGCTGATATATCATCTGTGTCAGTGTTTCACATCTGAAACTGATCATCTGCTCAGGGTAAACTACCAGGGTGTTAATGTGTTAGATCTTATTTGGCTACCCAGTCAACATCTGTGGCTGGTTTGGGAGGCACACTCAGCTGCACGGTGTGCAGACCAGCTCTGGGAGCTGTCCATAGCTTAGCAAGAGTTGATTAATCAGCAGGGCTTCTAGGTCAGCCATGGCATGTCATAAGGCTGTATTTTCATAATCAGTATTTTAGGAAATCCTGTCCTTTCAAAGATAAGTGTCCAGCGCTTCTGATGGTGGTGCCGATATGAAGACTTTCTTAGAGGTTAAATATCTTGCTTGGGCTGAGATGCTTTTGATTCCATGCAACCACTGACATGCCTCCTACATCCAACAGACTGCTTTACTGGGGTTTGGTCATGAAGTAACTCATACCTGGGGCTTCTCTGTCTGCTTTGTTTTCCCAATATGGGATGGGACAGTGTTCAGGATATTTTCACAGCTTCAGTTAAATACTGTTGTCCAAAAAACCATGTGTTCATGATCAAAATATGTATGTGTACAGGAGGAGCTGTGTCAACAGCTACAGCTTGTAAGATTCAGGTATTTTAAACTGAGCAATTCCTGTTAAGTTTTATGTATCTGTTACACTTTTTATCACCTTTTTTTACTGCAGTCCAGGCATATATTCCACCTCTGTTTACAGAATGGAAATATTACCTAGATTGTTGCTTTATACTTGCCTTGGGGGGTAGACTGTACTTGCTAGTAGCCTGTTGACCTTTATTCAGAATCACAATAAAAAATGAAAGCGTAAACACTGTTCTTTTGCATTGCTAATCTAAATCTTTTTAAATTAAGTTACTTTGCTTCTAACTTAAGAGCATACTTTAAAACATAATTTGTGCATAAGTGTTTGGAAGAATAGTTCCACACAGCAGCAGTTATGAGAACAAATTCTTGATTTCTGTACAGCAGGGGTCCTATTTTCATGTAATTTATTTTCACATAATTGCATAATATCAGCAAGGCTTCAGAAAAGCAGTAAATTATGGTCTAGTAACATGAATTGACAGCGTTTGCGCTGATAATAAGGAGAGTCACCTGTATCTCTTGAAACTTCTTTTTCTACTCTTCCAACTGCAGACTGCCCAAGTTTTATTGTGCAGAATTGCTTATGCACCTTTCTTAAGTGGTTGTGTTGCAGGTTCTGGGAAAAACAACAAAGTGAAGCAAATTTGAATTTATTGGTGAACTCACACTAACAGCTGTAACTTGGTGCTTACTGAGTTGTCTGCGTGATCAGCTCTTCATTATACTTAATTGTCAAGTTAAAAATAAGGGCTTAGTTCTTTACCAGGTGACAAACAAGACTGTGTGGTTCTTAAGTTGGGTTGCATCCTCTTGCAATGAAAATCTGTAACAAACCTCCTTCAAATGCTGGAACTGGGCTTAGATATCACATTTTGAGATGCTTCTATTTTGTAGTTTTTGGTACTGGCCACACAACCTCTGTGCCTAATTAACTACCTCCCAGTTTCTCCTTAATTACTTTGAGTAGTAGAAAGCTTGTAAAGCTTCAGTTTATTTGTGTCAATTGACAGGTCATTACAATTCATTGTGCTTTAAACACATATAGAATTTTATCTTTTATTATTTCTAAAGTTAACATATTGGGAGTTTGCATATTTACTGAAGAAGCGTTTTGATGGTGCTGTGCAAAGACGTAAAGAAGGATGTAAGTCTTTGTCCTGTTTCTGAGGCTCCTCACAGTCATCAGTGAATGGCATAACCACGTTCTGAATTCAGTGCTGCTCAAGTGATAGTGAATAACTTGCTTGTATCTCACTTCCTTCGTTCTGCAGCACATTTCCCACCTGCAACTCCAACTTGTCTAGTCATCTTTTTGGCACTGGTCGTGAGAGTTCTGCTTAACAAGCTTCTGGCTTTATTTTTATTATGTAGCTCTTCGGTAAATAGTCAACATGTATACTTAGCCCATAGAAATTGGAAGGAAAAGTATATCAAGCAACAAAATTTACATAAATATGGCTCAGTATTTGTCATCTGGTTGCTCATGGAAAAGAGGCTCTAGCAATGTGGCACTTCCCACATTCTTGCTATTGTTGGTTACAGAAGATTGGAATAAGCGGTTTTGGGATATTTTTTGAAAAGCTACCAAAAATAGTACTCAATTTTGGGATACTAGCAGCTGTGTGGGCCTAGGTGTGTCAGTAACTGCACTGTAACAACACTTTTTTGGCTGGCAGAACTTAAAAGCGTGATTCTTCAGTGAAACGTCTCTTCTATAACGAGTGCTGTTTGGACTTTCAGGCTTGGAACAACCCACGATTCCTGTAGTGAAGATATGTATAGTACCTTGCTACAAAGGTATCATCAGCTGGAACAGGAAATGGGCCAAGTTGCTGAAGCATGGCTTGAATGCCAGAAAAGAATTGATGATTATGTTGATGAGCAGGTAAGAGTCATGCAAACAGTCTCAAGACTGATTACGTAGGGAGCAGCCCATTCAGGGCTCTGTCTTCAGTGAGGAATAATTTCTTTGATATTTTTATCCAGAGCTTTGAAGCAACACGTAATTTTTTTTTCATTTATGTCATTCATTCACAACAGAAAAGAATGCTAGCATACCAATACTTAATGCTGATTGTACAATAACTTCCTTAAATTGTTGAGGCAGATTGTATTGTTGCTTAGAAATGGTCTTTGAACAATTAGCCATAGGGAGAAAAAAACCAACTCATCCCACAGAACCCCGTAAGCTTCCAAAATAATAACTACACTAAATGAAATCCAGAGGAAGATACTGCTTTTAAAAACTATTGCATGTTGCATAGTGTGATGGTGATCTTTGTGCTGTTGTCAAAAAAGGAGCTCCCGTTTGTCTCAATACATAAATACTTGAGATCTCTGAAGGTGTCCTTTCTAAACTGTATGATCTGATAGCTGATTCTTCTGAATTTGTTCCAGAAAATAATCATAATATTGTGCTGACTCCTACATTTTTTCAGACAAATAGCTGTTTATTTTGCAAGTGTTTTTTCATATTCTTCAAAGAAAATTTCTCGTACTTTTTAGTTTTATGCTCAAAGAACCTAATTTTCTTAAAACACCTCAGGATAAGGCTTTGAATGTAGTTTAGTTTAATTGTAAATGTTCTGGAAGAAAGAATGTCTTGGAAATATCTTAAGATACAGAATTTTATAGAACTCTTCTTGTCTTTTATGAGCACTAGGAATATGGAGATCCAATCTGAGATTCAGTAATGCTATG
This sequence comes from Empidonax traillii, assembly GCF_003031625.1. Lineage (NCBI taxonomy): Eukaryota > Metazoa > Chordata > Aves > Passeriformes > Tyrannidae > Empidonax > Empidonax traillii. The sequence goes on from NW_020955514.1 coordinate 54,926, forward strand.
TTACTTCTATAGATACCAAACATATTTTAGTCTTATTGTACACTGTAAGTGTCCTTCAGAAGCTGTTCCCTTTGCCAAAGAATTTAAGTGAACTTTTACCATTAATTCCAGTACCTTCAAGATGGAGACAAGACATAACTGATTTTATTTTTAGAGATTGTTCTATATTTGGGGACTGCATCTGTGAGCTATCAGTTACAAAGTTTTCTCTTGGTCTGGCAGATTTTGTGCACCTAAATATTTGATTGCAGCTCAGTAAAATTTGATCATCTCACATCTTTTGCTACTAGAAGTCATTTTCCCCATGGTCTCAGAGTGTCATGGCTGTCTGATGCCTCTCTAGGAAGAAAAGAAACCTAGTTCATTTTGCATTATTCACTTACTTTGTTTGAAAAGTGGGCATTTCTGTAGAGTCGCATTCATATCAGTCTTCTGACTGGTGGTTCTGCATCATGCCCAAATAAAGTTCTTAACTGTTTTTTTCTGTATTTCTTCATATCAAGTGACCATGCAACTGCCACAAGTACTGTCTTATATAATTTTTTATTTGCTCAGTGAAAGCTGTATTCTGGTACAAACACACACCCTTCTCCCAGTAGGGAAAACTTAATGTGATGACTTATTTCCTAATGACCAAAAATACCTGCAAGTGCAGGTAGGTAGAGGAAACAATTCAAAAACTTAAAACATCACATTTTAAAAAAACACATTGATGTTTATATTGGTATTTATATGTAGAAAAAAGCATTTTCACAATCATGCCTTAAACCCCATGTTGGTGATATCTTGGGGTTGTACTCTCTTGATCAAAAATACATCATTCAGTATGACCATCATACCTGAATTTGCAGTGATATTTTTGTCAACAGCGTAGAAATCAGAAAGCCCCACTGCTGTAGAAACTGGATCTTAATAATGAACGTGCATTCACTCTTTCCTTGCCTCTTGACTTAACAAACTTGTGACCTTTTATTGCTAGTTTTGGAAAGGTTAGAAGGGAAAGAAAATAGAAGAATGGTTCTCATGTATCTAACTGTGGAACTACACCCAAAACTGCAGACAGGGCATCAGCAGAGATAATTAATGGACTCTCCTGCTGTATGTTATGTTACTTGTTCATGGGAAACAAAGTTAATAGTTTTTGCAAGTGATTGAAATACTAGTTTAAGACAGTGTATGTCAACTGTGTCACGCACGGACACATAACAATACACTGCTGTACCATGTGTGTATGCTGTAATACAGTTTAGAGTAAGGATTCCTTCATATCAGCACCTGTATTCATCACTTGTTACATCTGAGGAAGATCTTTGGAGTATGTGGCCTTTTAATTTATCTCCCACTCCCTAGAAGAGTTCTTGGGCACGATGCATGTGGTTTGTGTTGCTGCTCTGCTCTGCTGAAATAAATATTCCTTGGGGAAAAGAAAGAGGGGAGAGAAGTGCTTTTCTATTATTTATAGAATCAATAACTTTAGATACTTGCATCCATGGAATATTGGAAAGGCTGCAAGGTCAGAAGTAGGAAATCTTGTGTGTCAGCCCCTGTTCCCGTTAATAGCAGAGTACTAACACTTGTACCGTGCTGTTTGCTTTGACAGTTCCTTGGCAGGCTTGAGGAGGCAGCTCCCAGTTAATGCACTGGCTGTTTTAAACGTCGTTCTCTGGCATTAAAAGTCTTCTCTTATAATGCAGAGTGAATGTAGGTAGCTGTCTCTGATGGTGAGGACTCAGCTAGGTGGCAGGGCAGCTAAACCAGTGAGCACTGCTGGGTTTAAATATAGCTCAGGGATTCTGGGAAGCTGGTACTGCACCCAGGATGAAATTTCTGGTGGTGTTGGCCACAGGCTCTGCAGTACCTCTTCGTTTTTAAACACACATGGGCATGATAAATTCATTTTTTTGGTGTTAACATAAACTCACTGGAGCAAGGGAACTCAAAATCCATAGTAGTAGTTAGGATATGATGCTGATCATTTCAGAAATTAATTAGGCAAAATTATACCCCTTAATACTGTTCCAGATCCCCAACCTAAAATTTCATTTTCCTAAGTTAAATAATTATAATAGTAATAATACATTTAGCTTAGTTATAAGACTTTAAACTTTTGATCAAGTATGAATTCCTGGAGGCATGCTTTTGAAGAAAAAAAGATTTTTAGTGGTATAACCTAATGGCTCACTAGCCTATTTTTATGAAACAATTTGTTATATCCTATAAGGTAATCAATTTTTGTTATTATTATTTATGAGGTAAAAGAAAAAAAGAACTGTAAAAGATAACCTTAGGTAGTTGTTTCCTCATTGATGAAGTAGTTCTGTTAAAATGTTGCAAGGTACAACAGGAGGAGCTTTGTTCCTGAATTTTACTGTGTTAAAATTCATGAAAGCTTTTGCATTCTATCAGAGACAATTTATTTACTAAATCAGAAAAATATCATTTGTGTACGAAAAGTTACAGGCTCTATGTGCGTTTCTGGTGATTCAAGAGACAAGTAATTATAAAGTATTTTCCCAGCCTTACCTAAATCAAGGGACATGAAAAACTTTGAGGAGTAAATGTGCCATATAGTGTTAGTTTAGGTCACTGCTTTTGATTCTTCTGACTCTTGGGGTGGTTAGTTCCACATGTGGTACGTCAGGGTTTGCACTTGAGCCTGTGTTGAGGCTTTGCCATAAGTCCTTTATCTCTAGATTTTAATGGATTTTAGTGGATCTGAGATGTTGAGTATTTAATGCCAGTCACGCTTTATTGAAAATGTTATGCACATATTTAATGAAAAGAAATATTAACATAAGGAGTAACAGTGGGAAAATCTGACTGAAAAATAGTGTAAATGAATATGAACTCTGATGTTTAAGTAACTCAAATCAAATTATTAGCAAATAAAATACATTTCATATTGACTAAGTACTTGCAAAATAGAATAGATAAACTAGGTTTAATGAAACTTAGATCAATTGACAGTAATGTAGGTTTTCTATTGTTAAGTCAATGAGTTTTCCTTAAATTCTGTTTTAGATGGCAATGAAAACAAAACAACGCATGCTAAAGGAAGACTGGGAATTTTTTAAGCAGAGGCGTTTTATTGAAGAGCAGGTAGGATTTTTTTTTTTTTTTTTTTGTTACACCATTCTAAGTTATACTAAAGCCACACATATATGTTTGTAAGGTGCAAACAATGAGCGTAGGATGTTGTACCACTTCTGTGCACTCTAATTCTGCAACTGTGCCAGGCACGAAATCTGATCAGCTAAAATACAGAACAGTAAGATCCAAGAAGAGTAAGTAAAAGTATGTAATCTCACTTCTACAAGATAAAAAGATAATAGTCTTAGGATTAAATACCGGGTCCTTAACATCTTTATACAAAAAAAAGGGGAATCTTTGTTGCCTTAGAGTGGGATCCAAAACAGCCAATACATTGAGTGTGGAGCTGTCTTGATTTAGATGATAGGGAATATTGTGATCAGGAGTTCAACAAATTTCCTGTGTGTGTGCAGGACTGGGAGCTACAGTAGCAGGGCAGGTGATTCCATCGCTCAGGACTTTGGAGATGGCTCCTGCAGCTCTTTTGTGGGGGAATAGCCTGAGCAGAACTGTATTTCCTTTTTCTAAGCTGTAACCAGACAGGGGCCAATAGAAGTTCCTAACTTACTATAAAACTGCTGTTTAGGACTCAGTGCTCTCTTCTCCAGCCGATAAGTGCTCAAGTGTGCATCATGCTTTCCGTAAGAGTACAGTGGGCTTTGGGTAGAGTCGACTCTGGATGGAGAACCTCTCCATTCCTGTACCAGTATGCAGAAAGAAATGCTAGTCCTGAGCCAGAGAGTATGGCAGTACATTTTAATAAACTTAAGCTTAAATTGGCAATGTCTCAAAGCAGTCATCAGTAAGTACTTTTTCCTGAAGGGAACATAAGCCTGTGGTAACAATGTTTTTAGAACATCTGGTATACAGGTCCTCTCAGAGGACTTGGGGAAGAATCCTCTTTTTTTTTTCCCTTGATCCTAATTGGCCTTAAGTGAGCTCTAAGACCATGGCTGCTTAGGTAATGATCAGGTCTGGGCATCTACAGAGGTGGGAGCTTAGGCACATCCTTGTTTAACCTAAGGTTTGTAGGTATCTAATGAAATTAGGTGCTTTCAGGATTAGGCCTCTGCCAGGTGGAGGTTATTTGGATTGTATTTTTTCACTAATGCAGTCAGGTCCCCTCTTGGGCAGCTACTTTGTTTCTTGATTCTATCCCATTGTGGCTACAAAATTAGTGCTAATTCTTCTTTGCCAGCTAAGGGTGAGTTTGCTTTCTCCATTTGTCAGCAGTGTCCTTTTGTGCATACCATGAAACAAGACAAGAACTGCTCAAGTTCAGAATGCGTCAGCAGAAATACCGTGCAAGATGTACGTACAAATGAGTCAAGGAGATGGACTTGTCCACTTTACTATTTCATAGTAGAAACATACTTTATTTGAAGAGTCTCAGTGCCAAATGTTTATTGCTTGTAACTTTGAACTTTTTCCTTTTTCACTCATGATCAAAACGCCACCTTCGTGAAATTATTCTGAATTATTCTGCTTTTAAATTATTTTGCCCAAAGAACGCCTTTTGATTGTGTAACTTGTCATTATATGCCGTTGAATTTTTAATGGAAAGACTTGCACTACTTAAACACTGCCTTTACCATTTACTTCAGCTTAATAACAAGAAAGCACTAGCTGGGGAGAACAACTTCACAGACACAATGAGACACATGCTGTCATCACGTTTGAGCATGCCTGACTGTCCCAACTGTAATTATAGAAGAAGGTGAGCTGATGTTTTTAGTTTGGAATCATATTAAAGCATTACTTTCTCGTTCAAGGAAAAAAGAAATGCATTATTGGAACAAAGAATGTGGTTGCTTTATATTGATATTTAAACAAGGTCATAAAAACCTGTAATCTTAATTCCTGTACAGATGTACTTGTGATGACTGCAGCCTTTCACACATTTTAACGTGTGGCATCATGGATTCTCCTATAACGGATGATATCCACATTAACCAGTTACCACTGCAAATTGATTCTGCTCCGGATTATCTGTCTGAGATCCGCCCGCCCAGTATGTCTTCAGCAAGTTCAGGATCAGGTTCCAGCTCGCCTATCACAATTCAGCAACATCCCAGACTGATCCTCACAGATAATGGTTCTGCACCAACTTTGTAAGCTCTTTTTTCTGTTCTCCATTGTTGTAGTGAATTGAGCTTGAGCAGGCAAGTGGCATTGGCAGGCTATTGTTATGTAATGTTAGTTTTGCCTCCGAAAATTATTTAATAACGGTACTGTGTTCAGCCAACTGCAACTCCAGTGCTATGCGTGCCCTAACATATATATATTTTTTTTTTTTTAAATCCTGTGAAGTTCTTGAAAATTTCTGAAGATATTGACTTAATATTGCTAGAAGTGCGTGGAGTGTGTACATTCCTGCTTTGCAATAACAAGGACATCAGATACAAATCTGCTTTAGAGGATCGTTTTAAAATGTTACATTTTCCTGGGCTGAGCAAGGGAACTGGTGTTTTGTTCTTCGAGGGATTGTCATTTCATATGAATCAGTTTACTTCCAAAAAACCTTTCTCAGAAGGCTTTTAGGATTGTTGAAGTTGTGTTAACCTGAGCCTTGCATTAAAAATGGTTGTCTCTATCAGAAGTAACTGCCATCCCCTTTTTTATACTCTGATTACAATGACCATCAGATTTGATGTTTACATTAGTCTAATGTAAACTCCCACCCCTTCATAATTCTAAAGGGTTAGAGCTGCTTGGTGGGCTGGCTTTTGTACTGGGTATATGTACAGCTAACCAGGAGTCTCCTCTGTCACGTTATATTCTAAAGGAATACTTAAAAAACAACAACAAAAACAAAAACCAAAAAAAACAAAACCAAACAAACAACCTTTGCTACTGGTGGGAACACTGATGAAATACTTGCTGTAGGTACAGTCAAGGAAATTTGCATTAGTGTTCCGTGTTAATATGGTGTGACGAACGAGGACAGTGCTGATGTGTGAGGTGTTTTTGATGACTATCACTCACTGAGTTCCTTTTCCTTAAAAGTTTATCTACTCCCATCAATGATTTAATCTTCCATAACAGGCCTTTAGTTTCTGATCCCATTTGGGCAGCACTTGAACACAGATTTTTTGGTGATATGTTTAGCTGTGTGTGCTTTGCCGTTTCTATAAACTCTCACTAGTTTTGGTGCTGAAATGTCAAAAATTGTTCAATTTTTCTCTTCAGAAGCTAGTTCAGTTGAATCCAAGTATTATTTGCTGTCAGAAGCCTATTTTTAGGGAAGTACCACTGCTCCCTGGGGAAGTGCCATCTTGTGTCTCATACTATCTGCTGTGTTTTATTTCTTCATTGCACATTTGAAATATGCCTGATGGTGCCATCATGTAATTAAATTTTGGCACAGTATTTTATGGAATGCAACAAGATAAAGTGTTCAGTTTAAGAGCTCTTCCAAGAGCTCTGAATTGTTGTAGCAACACAAACTAACCAATCTTTGCAACACTTCCCTGGAGTGAGTAATTAAACGTGCAGGTTCTTTTACTAGCTATCTGTATGGCAGAAAATGCCATTACGTATTTTAGAGCAGATTCTGAAAAGCAGATGTGGGGTTGTCTACGAACTAGTTGCTGTTGAGAAATTTAAGAGTTACTGTGATGTGTTCAGTGTTCCCTATTTATTGGTTTGACATTTAGTGTGTGGAAAAACTTGAATTTTATATTGTATTTTTTTCCACATCACAATTTCTGTAAATGAAATCGTTGTCATAAGGCTTCTTTTCATCAAATTAAAGGTCATCCATATCCTGTAATTACTAATTCCATAGAGTCTTGGTCAGAAAGCAGTGGTGGAAAAACGTTTTACTAAAAACCAGCAGAGAATCACATTTTTGATCGAGTCTGTCGTTCGGGCACACGACTGCCACATTCAGTAGGATTTATGTGGCAGTTCGCTTGATTTTACTTGCTTGGCAATACAGGATCAGCTGAACAACTTGAGAGACCATCCTTTGATTCCTAATTGGAACACTTATACAAGGGGTACCTTCAGCTTTATTTCATTTTGGTGTTGTAGCTGCTTTCACTATAAGTGAGGTGACTGAGCACTGTGATTTATCCAAGCCTCTTTTCCCCCTCAGTGGTAGCGATGATGAAGATGTTGCGCCGTTATCAGCAAAGTTTGCTGATATCTACCCGCTGAATAACTACGACGATGCAGAGGTTGTGGCCAACATGAACGGAATTCACAGTGAGCTGAACGGCGGAGGTGAAAACATGGCTCTGAAAGATGAGGTACAGCATTCCCAGTGTCCTGTCTTTTCCTGGCAGTTGGATGTGCTCACTGAGGAAAGGCCTGTCCTTCACTCCCGTGTTAATGAGTTGATGTTGTCCAGTCTCCTCAGGTGAGCAGTACAAGCAGCAGTTCCTCAGAAGCAGATGATGAAGAAGCAGATGGGGAGAGCAGTGGTGAACCACCAGGGACTCAAAAGGAGGAAATATCCCTAGGAAAAAGGGCTTTAAGGAAAGATGAAACAAAAATGGATAGTCCACCACCGTCTTACCCCAGTCAGCAGGTATAGTCATCTAAAAGCAACCCTTGTAGTAATTTAATTTCTGAAATGTGACTGCTTGAATTAGAAGACATGTGCATCATCAATTATTTCATTAACTTTTAAAATATTAATGTTACCAGTGGGTAAGTATGACATGTAAAATATTTTTCAACTGATTGTTGTATTGTCGTGGCAAATATCTGTCTTTAGTCAAAACCTGAAAAATGTTAAGTCATATTGAAGGTGGCTTCAGTAAAAGGGTAAAAAATTTAGTCCTGCCTGTATGAATTAATGTTTTGTTATTTGAAATTATTTGGGGGGGGGGGGTGAATGTTAGAAGTGCTTAGTTGACATGTAATTTTTACTGTTGTATTTGAGGATTAACTTTCTCCATTGAAAAACCCTGGGTATTTAAATCCATTGCATGACTTGTGTCATGGGTCTTGGTGTGTGTGATTTTTTTTGGTTTTAGTGGTTTAAGATTATTAAGCTCTTGACTGTGAGGTCCCCAGATCACCCAGAGAACCATGCCTAGATTATCTGCTCAGCCAGGAGTGGCGTTTGGTTTAACAGTTGAGCACCGAGGCAAAATGTCTGATGGATTTGCTTTTGTAATTGTGTGGCTTTTAATCTGAGTTACCCCACAGCTGTGACACAGGCGCTCACCCCTTTGAGGGGAATGTTACTTTTATTTCTTACTGTACAAAAGAATCCACTTTGGTGCACCTTTGTGAGCTTAGACAACAGTCATCTCTCAGCAGGTGTTCTCCTGTGGTTAGGATGTTTGTAAGACCTTCCACTGGAAGTATTTTCTCATGTGTTAAGAGTAAACCTGATTTTCTTTCAGCAAGTATGTCAAGGTTTTTTCCTGTGTGTGGTTGACCAATGCCACACTTACATGGGGTGAGACCTCTGTCAAACTAGTTTGAAACCAGTGAGGAGATTCTGCATTTGTTGTGAAAAATGAAATGAGATTATGTAAGTCTACTTGCCTTGGGGAAGCAAACTAAAATGCAAGATAAAAGGATGGATTTAGCCTTTTGCTTTTTTGTTTTCTCTACGGAAAAGGGATTTCATCAGAATTATTCTGGGGAACTCTTAGTGATTTTCTTTTTTTAGTCTGATCTTCTAATCAGAACTGAGTAAGTATAGTGTTGTATTTCAGTGATTGATTTCACTGGTACATGTCATGTGCATGTGAGATTTTTTGGCATTATCTCTTGGGATTGCTCATTTACTCAGTATCTCTCTCTCTCTTTGGATTCCTTTTCAGTACCGAGAGGTTTGTCAGAATTGGGGTTTGAGTCTCATCATTCAGTTTGTTTTTTTCTTCTTTATACGCCAAATTAATTTAATAATTGTATTTGGTTTATAAAATCTTTGGTTCTTAAAATATACCTCATGTTAAAGGCTGTAATGGTTTTATGTGGTAATGAAGAATTATTTGCTTCTGAGAGGAGAGCATATTTGAGTATCACCTGTCAATTCTTTTTTAAAAATACAATTAGCTAATGTTACAGTTTTGGAAAAATGTGTACTTCCATATTGCTGGGAAAAAGAGCAGTTGGGAAGTGGTCCTGCTGTTGCTTCTGATAAAATTATCTTTCAGTGAAATACCAGGTGACAGTGGCAGCAAAAACTACTGAGCTGAGAGAGGGAAATGGAGCTGCTCTTTCCTGGGGTGTTTTTTTGCTAAAGTCTTGAGTCCTTTTGAAAGAACAGAGGCTGATGATACCTTGAGATGAGTAAAACTTTCTAAGAGGGTGTGGTTGATGGGATTAGGAAATTTCTCATGAGAAATGTCAGCTTCACACAATCACAGAACGGTTGCGTTTGGAAGGGACTTCTGGAGATAATCTAGACCAGCCTTCCTGCTCAAAGCAGGATCATCTCGAGAAGGTTGGTCAGCACTGTGTCAGTTGTGTTTTGAGTATTGTCAAGGACAGAGGCGCCAGAGCTTCTGTGGGTAAATATGTTCCAGTGTTCAACCACTCTCACAAATCAATGGCTTGAGTGGAATTTCCTGTATTTCACTCTGTGCCCATTTCCTCTTGTCCTTTCATGGGATACCACTGAGAGGAGTCAGACTCCATCCTTTCTACTTGTCCTTTCCCCACCCAGTCAGGGAACACACACGGTTAAGATCCCTGAGTCTTCTTTGTTGAGGCTGAACAATCCCAGTGATCTCATTCTCTCCTTGTTTGACAGATGCTTCACGGCCTAAATCATCTTTGTGGCCCTTGACTGGCCTCACTGCAGTGTGTCCATCTCTCTCTCGTGCTCGGGAGCCCAAAACTGGGCCTGGCACCAGTCTCACCCCTGCTAAGCAGAGTGGAAAGATTGCCTCCCTTGGCAGATGCTGGTTGTGCTCTGCCTCATGCAGCTTAGGACTACTTCCAACTTTTATCAGCTGATCAACCTTTATCACTGCTTCCTACATGTACTTTTTTCCATATACTTGGAAAACTGTGGAAAATATTAATCCAATTTGACTTTTTTCTTTGTATCCTGGGGTAATTAATTTCCTAGTAATGATCAAACACTGTCAAGGCTTGTATCAGTATTTTGAATGAGTGTTTTGCTTGTTGTCACTGATCGTGGATGTTAAATGTATAGTATGAAACGCTGACAATTTTTACTGTATTTTTAAGTAAGATAAAGATCCTTCATTAGTTCCTTCACTTCATTACAAGGCTTTTCCGTTGATAATAGACAAAATAATTCTGTGGATGCTCTGAAAATATTAATTGATGTATGCAAAATGAAATAGTGAATTAGTAAGTTTTTACTGTCTCTTGACCAGATTGAATTTTTTAATTGGTTCTTTTTTTGGTTATGTTTTGTTTTGTTTTGTTTTACAGGCTGATCAAGGTCCAAACGCTTGTGAGTGTCACGTTTGCAAACAAGAAGCCTCAGGACTAACAACCCCTGCACTTGCAACTGGAAGGCTGCCTGCTGGCCACCAGTTTATGAATCCTGAAAAACCTGCACATCCTGCACTTCATCTATATCCTCACATCCATGGACATATACCATTGCATACAATTCCTCATCTGCCTCGACCACTTATTCATCCCACCTTGTATACTGCTTCTCCCTTCACACACAACAAGGTAAGCCTGGGGAAGGACATGGATGCATCCTCATCCCAGGAAAAATACTGTACATCTGAACAAACCAGCACGACCGAGTACAGTCAGCAGCGAAAGTTGCTTTACACTGCGGTTTGTTTGTAGTATTCCTTTCGTGAGGAGTGGTGAAGGGTGGGGAATAAAACAGATTCAGAACTGGTGGCTGGTTCATACAGAAGGGCTGAGGATAGTTTCTGTCAGGAAGAATGATAATGCCTTTACTGGGATTAGAAAGTGCGTTGAGTCAAATGAGTCTTGAATGGTGGATACAGTGATGGGACTTCAGTCAGTGTAATAGGACTAATTAAATATTAATTTCATTTGTGTCAGAGGTCAAAATTTAGTATTCTATTTAGGCAATAATATTGTGAGATTTGTAGTTCAAAATATTAGTGATTTTTTTCTTTTTTTTTTTTTTTGAGAAAGCAGAAGCATAGGAGTCTTAATTTTAAGAGGTTTTTTGTGCTTTGAGAGAACTTGCTTTTTTGCAGATTCTGCAAAATTCTTTTGACCTTAAACTTACTTGTAAGTAATAAACAAGAGAAAGATATGGAACAAGAGCTGGAACCAGGTGACTGCTTTTCAGGAGTAGGAGTCAAAAACCAGAGTTAAAATTAACGGGATGTTGTTTCACACACTATTTAAATGAGTTGAACTGTGGGTGCTGCTGGAAAGGGCAAAGCCTTTGTCATTAGATACATATTCCTGTTGTCTCCCTTTGGTCTGATCCAATCATCCTGTGGTTGCAAGGAGAGTAGATCAGCTCACCAAGATGACTGTTACTGACTCTTACTGTCCTCCTTAACATCCACTTGTTTTTTCCCTGTCTTACCAGTGTCCCTTCATTTGTTGCAGTGTGCCAGCAACAACCACTACTGTTCTTCTGAAACCCTCTAAAGTGTTTTTTTGCACCCATGTGTATGGATTTTCTTTAATGCAGGTTATTCCAGCCCCTCCCACCTTCACCATTAGTCAGATAATGAAAATCCCTCTGTATAAAAAAATGAGACTGCGTATATAAGGAATTTCTTTGGCTACAGGTGTTTAGGCTTTCATGTCTGAAATGTCATTGTACTCAACTGGTATTTTTAATATCTGTATCTACTTCTGCATAGCTTTTCATTGCATCAAATATAGTGCAAAAATAGAATAAACTTGCTTTTCCTTGACTTTTCTTAAAAGAGGCAGAAATTGAATATAATGCTTACATTGCATAAGGTCTGTAGGAGAAAGTTACATTTTAGAATGTGAATAACAGTTTCACAGCCAGAAGAACTGGGGTGAGCCAGAACAACTTGCCTCTATAGGAGAAGAAAGTGTGTACCCCCCCCCCTTTTTTTTCCAGTTGCTTCTTAAAATAAAAGGGTTTATTCTTTGCCTGTTAATTTTAAGTCAGGAACCTGTTGATACTTAGAGATTAAAAAAGCAGAAGAAAATAATCAACTTTATGTTTTTTGTGTTTTGTTTCTCTTTTTCTTGCCCTTATTTTCAGTGCTGAAGTGTTTGTAATCCCTTTTTTGCAATTGTCTATCGTGGTAATGATTGTCGTGTCAGAGAGGATTGGTTTAGGCAGATTGGGCTTTGAAAGGTAGTAATTACTGACAAGTTCTACATTCATACAAATACTGATTTTAATTGCATATTAACACAAGTACTTTTGGAGATTTGGATGTTTTGTATTCATCAGTTAGCTGTATCTAAAAGTAGTGTTTTTGAGTATAAAACATACACATTACATACAATCTGTAATATATTATCTGCAGTAATAATCAACAAATCAGGTTTTTTATCATTCTTGGAAATATTGTTTATTATGCTTTTTATAATGCTTTTCACAATTAAAACACTGTGATTTGACTATTGCTGTTGGAGCGACTGTGTAAGCAAACAGAATATTAACGAGGAAAATACTCTTTATTTTTGTAGGCATTACCACCAGCTCCAGTTCAGAATCATACAAACAAGCATCAAGTATTCAATGCATCTCTCCAAGATCATATTTATCCAAGCTGTTTTGGGAGCACTCCAGATTGGAATAGCTCTAAATTTATAAGTCTTTGGGGTTCAGAGATGATGAATGACAAGAACTGGAATCCTGCTACATTTTTGCCTGACACAATTCCTGGTGAGGGTTTGTTACTACTTCACACTGACTAGTTAAAAGCCTTGTGTTTTATGGGGTTTTTTTTCAGGAATGGTTGGTTTCATCGTCATGGTTTTGTAAGATGAGATTGTGGCAGATTTGCTGCCACTTCTACTACAGTGAGGCTGAAAATTGAAAAATAAATTCTTATGTACTGGGGAGAAGATGGTAAAGGCAAAAGAATGGCATGCTATCTTTCATCTGTGGTCATTGTAGAGTTATGTTTGTCTTCAGAAGTTTAGGACTGTAGAGAAATGGGAAACAAGGGCAAAGTTAAATAACTCCTAGACTTCTGCCACAAAGGCCTGCCCTGTTTCTGCAGGCTAGTTAAGAGCATTGGTAACACACTACTACATCCTACTTCTTGTAATGCACTGAGATAACTGCATTGTCATTCACAGAGACATAAATCAAGAAAGAGATTAATTTAAGCCAGAAAGCCTTTGGAAACACAAATGGTTAAAGTGAAAGAGAATAAAACAGAAATTACAGAGAGAGAGAAAACTTCCCATTCACGTCACAGCAAATACTAAAATACCTTTTTTATTTTATTTGACTTGTATGAGAAAGGAAATTTGGGATTGTGTTTTGGCTTTTTTTTCGGACTGATCTGCTGCTAACTTGTGTCAGATTACTGCAGTGATATTTAAAAAGAGAGGCATTAAAAACATCCAGAAAACCACCTCAGTAGGATAGATTTACCAGTGTAGTCACGGGTAGCTGTTCCAGCAGATGGGTGGTGGCCCATCTGGGTGGAAGGTCTGTCACAAAGGTGTTACTGTAGTTAACTGGAATGTCAGATAAATAAAGATAAGATTTATCATGTTGTATTGGTAAAAGGACATGTTGTTGGTGGTTATAAGTGTTGCATGGCTAACCTGGACTTCAGATATTAGGATTTTATAGAGTTAGCATATAAAATGGTGTCCAGTTTTAGTTTTTAAATTATAAATGGATGAAGATATCTGTAGCATCTTTGCTACTTGTTAACACATATTTAGTAGTCTTCTTACAATTGTAACTTCAAGGTTTGTGATTTCTGCTCTGTGACTTCACAGCACTTTTTGTTACATCTCCATTATTTGGGGAGGAGGAAGGGGGAAAGGAGGATTCCCTTCAGTAATCGTACTAAGCCAGCACTACCAAAATATATCCTTGCTTGTCTGCTTCTAAATTATTGAATGCTTAATTCTAAATCCCACAAAGACAATTCTGTAACTCTGTGATTCTGAATTATTGTGTGTGTTTCAATTGAAGGGAGTGATATATTAGCACCAGCACTCTCAGAAATAAGACCCGAAGCACTTCCTACTACATCTAGCAATGAAACAACAGCAGTTACTGACAGCAAAGAGAAAAAAAATGCTGCAAAGAAGAAATGTCTGTACAATTTCCAGGATGCCTTTATGGAAGCTAATAAAGTTGTCATGGCAACCTCTTCTGCCACTTCTTCTGTCTCGTGTACAGCAACTACGGTGCAGTCAAGCAGCAACCAATTCAAAGTATCATCCAAGAGACCTTCATCAATAGGTGAGGATGTGCAATCCACACACAGCTTCAGTAACTGGCTCGAGTACCTTTAGCTAACCATAAAGATTTGTGGGTGTGTTTATTTTAGTAATGTTATATTTGACGATTTTCATTAATTGCTGTTGTTGTTACTCCTGAGCTGGTCTCTGTAGTCCTGGATTAAATAAGTTTGTGAAAGACCTTGATGTTAGGGTTTGAAACTGGTAATAGAGATGTGTTTAAATATTGCTGGTTTTTATAGAACCTGAGAACATCCAGCACTTTGTATGATTGTTTGGGTAGTTAATGGAGACTTATTAATTATTTTTAATTGTAAGCATTTTCTTTTTTTTCCCCCAATTTAGGTGAAGTGTTCCACAATATTAATAAAGAGGACCATAGACATTCTGCACCAGTTGCACCACGAAATAGTCCTACCAGTTTAGCATCCCTTCCTTCACTGTCTCCTGCTGCACTGTCTCCAGCCTCTACACCACATCTTCCAAACCTTGCTGCTCCTTCTTTCCCCAAAACTGCTGCAACAGCCCCTGGATTTGTGGATCCTCATTCAGGTCTTTGTCCTACTACAGTTGCACCTCCTACTTCAACCACAGACAGCTCTGCAAGTGCCCCACCGAGTGTCTGCAGGTAAGCTTGGTGTGGTTATTCTTGTTGGTTTTTACAGTAGAAGGGAAATGAAAATACAGATACCTTTTCTCCTTAGCCACTGGTTGTAGTGTGAAAGAAGAGCTGTCTGTGTGTTTAGCAAGTGACAATGAGCACAGACACTTAGTATGCAACTTGGTGTGAGACTTCACAAATATGATTTCCACTGCAGAGTCCAGTTACTGAATTAAGAGTCCTAAAACCAAATGTTTGCTCACTTTTAGAAATGTTACCTGGGGATATACAAGTCAACCCCCTTTTTTTTTGTTCTCTTTTACTCTGTCATTGCCAGTAGTGATTGCTGCTGCTGAGACACAAACCTGTTGTATAATGTACCAGTTTTCTGTCATTTTGGCACTACAGACCTCATAGTTATCAGACCCTCCGTTTATCCAGTGCTTATGGTGTGGAAGGATGTGATCTATAAAGGCTGTCAGAGGTCTTGGAGGTTGGGAGGAGTTTGGTGGAACTGTCTTCTGGTAGTGTTGTGTATTGTGGAAGACTGACAGTGGTGCCAGCTATTTGATGTGTCTGGAGGGTGGAGGCAGAAAAGCAGCTGAGTCATTGCTGTAAGGGCTCTGTGACCTGGAGGGCTGTGATCGTGGATGCTGTGAATGTAGTCTCCTGGCTACTATAGGTTTTCAGAGGAAGATGCAAGGGTTAGGTAGAGTTTGGTAACTGCATGCCTGAAATGCTTCTAAAAATGCCCTTATCTCTGTTATCAACTAGTTTCCTTGATGGTGTCACAAAATAAGTAACTATTGTTTCATACTTGAGAAATTATTGCAATTTTGTAAAGAAATTTTCCTACCTGGTGAAGGGAGAGAACTGAATATGGGCTCTTGAACACAATAGCCAGCTGTTGTCATCATCTCCAGGTGTTAATGTGATATTTTTAGTTTGTAAAATAATGAACTGGCAGACAACCCAGAAGCGGTGATGGCATTTGGGGAGGGGGAAGTGAGGTTAGAAAGAAGATTTATATATATTTTGTAGGTAAGACAGATTATGGCCTGTTTTCACCTTCCTAAAATAAACAAGAAAACGCTGGTCCTAGAAAGCTGAGTGGTTTTTTTAATACTATTTTCTTTTGAAGAAAAATTACATCAGTTTTAGAAGAACTGGACAGTATATATGTTGGGTTCACAGTTATACAGAGCACTGGAGGAAATCCACTGCCATGTACATGCTTATTGAAGAGAAATACTAGTATTTCCCCTTCAAAATAAAGTTGCAAACAGGGTAATGGGAACATTTTGGTTTTAGCTGACCTTGGGTTTTTTATTTAAGTCAAGAGCTTGCGAATCAATCTAAAACCAGGGTATTTGCAACTGCACGACTTTCTTCAGACCACAAGTGACGAGATGGGCAGCAGTTTCAAAACCATTTGGAATGTCTCCATTTGCAAACTAGTGGATGAAGGCTTTAAGGTTGGGTACGTCACTGGTGGCTGATATCCCAGTTTGAGAATCACTGTTCCTGGTAGATGCTCATGTAAATGTTTATGGTTGGTGGCTTGGTTTTGTTTTTGTTTTTGTTTTTTTTTCAAATACCTTATGTATTATCATTAGAGTTTTTATAAGCTTTTTCTTAATTTAATATAGTGATCCTGATTGTGAGGGCCATCGCTGTGAGAACAGTAACACGTATGATCATCAACAGTACGATGGAGAGGAGAGCCAAGATGAAGATAGTTGTTCAGAGCACAGCTCCAGTACCTCAACGTCCACAAATCAGAAGGAAGGAAAATACTGTGACTGCTGTTACTGTGAGTTCTTCGGCCATGGAGGAGTAAGTTGTTGTATTTTAAATTGCTTTTGTTTTCTTTTTTGTCACTTACTCATCATTGATTACATGTGATTTATCAGACTGCAACTAAGGGGGTGGCATCGGAACTCAAGAGAAGTTGTAAAAGGAGTCAGAAAGTAATTTTCCTCTGAAATGAAGAATTGAAACAAACCTTTCCAGTTGAAAGCATTCAAGAGCAATAAAAATGACTAAAAGATTTAGGAAGCAACTGACTTGGATAATAGATACCATGTTTGACTGAAACTGCAAACAGGGTTATTGAGCCATTTCAATAACTTCACAAAATTCATGCACTCATCTGTAGTACTGTAATTATAATAAATGTGATGAGTTTGAGTGAAAGTACACTTTATATAGGATATTAGTTTAAATCTTTGTGGCAATTTATGAGCCATTCTCCCATCTGTAAAAATACCAATCCTTGAAGTATTCACCTAAACTTGATTAAAAAAAAAAGCCAAAAAAAAGGAAAAGGAAAAAAACACCTGTTCTTACCTAGAACGTAGGCCATGGAAAATTGAATTGTATTTTTATCCAAGGAAAACCCAAACTGCATTTTCACTGTTTTCAAAATTACAAACCATTTTCTTTACTGGTGTATTTTGATAGACACTGACTTGTATTTAAAGGATGATTTGAAGAAATTATGAAGTTCTAATGCATGCAAGTTATGTTCTTTATTTTAATACTCTACACTTTATGTGAAGGATCCTTAAGTTAACTTCATATCAGTAACACGTCTAGCGAAGTCTTGTAAATATATATTTTCATTTGCACAAATGAAATGCTAAAAGCTATCAAGTTGCCACATTTAGTTTTTTCTTTACATGTAAATCTATGTATAATCTGTTTTAATAATCAGCTCAGTAGTAGAATTCAAGTCGCTGGCATTTTTCCCATTTGAAATAAACGCTCGGTTTATAGGCCATGGATTGCATCAAATGCAGTTTCATCTTAGTGCTTGAAGTGAATGAAAAGCCCCTGTGGCTGAAAGGGGCAGGGAGGGGATGCCATTTCTCCTTGCATGGTCCCACAACGTCCATGGTTTATCTGTGTTTGATAGTTACCTGATGGCACAGTAAGATGTTCATTTTGCTGAAGTGGCAGAGTGCTGCAGGATTTTTAAGTTAATAGGCTTTGTTTTGCTGGTTTAGTGAGTTGAACTGGTGTAGCTGCGAACAGATGGGCACCAGGTCCAGTACAGGAGGGGAGAGGGTAAGGCATCGGGAGGGGAGGAGGAATGAGGGAGTTGAAAGGCAGGAGCAGTGGGTGGGAATACAGATACAAAATGTGATGCAAGGATTCCACTTGCAGCAGTGTGGAGTTATTGATGTGACTCTGCTGGAGGGGATGCTGGCACAGAGCAGGATAATCAGCCCTTTCACAGTTATAGCCCAGGGGCCTGTGTAGCCCAAACTCTGAAAAATACTTCATAGGAAATAAAAAACAGCAAATGTCTGCTCCTTTCAAATTCTCAGATACGGTGTACCAATCACAGAAGAATATGAAATTCTCTCTTCTGGCTTTTAAAAATTTCTTTGTCCTCTCACTCATGTGATCCTCCTCAAGATCAGCCATTCTTTCAGTTGGAAAACGTAGTTCACTTGCCAGCACCAAGTCTGACAGGTCTGTTGCCTGTCAGATTCACTTTTAGGTGCACCTACAAACAATGAGGAGTTTGATAGTCAGGTTTGGACCTTCCACATTACTTGAAACTCTCAAAAATTCCAAAATCTCAAAAGTATTAGGTCAGTGACATTTTTCCATTTGGCCACTACATTTTTGTCTTGTGTCCTTCAGCCTCCAGCTGCACCAACCAGTAGAAATTATGCAGAGATGCGAGAAAAACTTCGTTTACGTTTAACAAAAAGGAAAGAAGAACAGCCCAAGAAGCCAGATCAGATCTCTGAAAGGGAAAGTGTTGTTGACCATCGAAAGGTGGAAGACTTGCTACAATTTATAAACAGCTCTGAAACCAAACCAGTAAGCAGTTCTCGTGCAGCCAAGCGAGCCAGACATAAGCAAAGAAAGGTAAGACATAAAAGTACATTTATCCCAGACCCCATGTTTTTGAATCTGTGCACCCTCTGTAAGTATGTCACTGTACACTGGCTTTATAATAATGCTGTGTTTTCTGTATAGTTATGGTACACTGCCTGTTTTGTTTCCACACAGCCAGCTTGCCTGTTCTGATGCTACCTAAGGAGTTTTGGCAGTAGACAGGGAATATTCCTCACAGTGTCATTGCCATGTGTTCGGTGCTAGTCAGCTTTACACTGGAATTTCCCACACTTAAGGAGGTTAATTCTGAGTGTCAGACATGTTAAGAATTCTGTTGTTTTGTAGCATTGACATTTAAAAGTGGGGGAAGTTAGAAAGCCAGTGTTTCTATATTGGGATAATGATTATGGTAAAGTATCTCTGTATGAAGCCAGGGAAATAGGTCAGTACTTCTATGAGAGAGGAAGAGTTGAGGTTTGATATTTTTAGAGTGATGGCACTGAACACCTTGCTGTCCTGTCTGACAGAGGTTGAGTGCCGTGCCATGTGACGACACAAAGGGTTATCCCAAGCTGGAGTGAAGTGGCAAACTGCAGAGAGGAGGCAAAGAAGAAAAAAACTACAGATTGCTTTCAAATGAAAATTGACAAGAAAGATTTCTAAACAACTCCAATGTATAACAGTGAAATTATTTTTTGAAGATATTATTTGCTGAGTTAAAGGAGTAAATTTGTTTTGTTTTTTTGTGGTTTTTTTAGTTGGAAGAAGCAGGACATCTGCTTTTCTTACTGCAATTCAGGTATCAACTTTAGGTTTAAGTTCAAGGCCCAATGAGATCAGTTGCTGATTGTTTTTTTAAGTCTGGTGTGTTATGCACACTGTAAATATTTTCTTGTTTGTGGATTTCCTTCTGGTACTATTTCTGCTTTTTTTAAATTAGGTTGGAAGACCTAATGTTCACTAGCTAGATTCCTTAGGTTCATGTTGTAGCACTGTTCAGCATCTTGAAGGCTTAGTGGATTATTTATAAATAAAATTAATTTTGTAAAACTCAGATGCAAAATTCACTTTCCTCTTGCAATGCACTTCGAGCATAAAAAGCAGATTCTCACAGGGTTTTTTGCATTAATTCCATAACTGAAAAATCAATGCCATACAGGAACCTCTAAATGTGCAAGAAAATAAATGGTTGTGATTGTTCTTGGTGTATGACTTCCTTTCATTTTGCAAATGATGCAAGTTCAGTGCTGCACAGCAGAGTTTTAGGCATTGGCAGTAATGACTGGAAAAAATCCCTTGTGTTTTTGCTTTGGTTAATGAACTTACGGCTGACAACAGAAAACTTTGCCATCCTTAGTGTTTTTGACAACGTTGAATATAACTATTACGTGCTTAGTGTTTTAGTGCATGCTTTTAATGATTGTTCTTCCTAAAGTTCCTGAACACTGGAACAGAGCAACTCTGCTGCCATAGCAAGAGAAGAGGTAAAAGACACAACCTGATGCAAACCTGAGTTACCTTAATAATAAACACAGTCACTGAGAAAGAAGCTGAATGTTTTGTTTTCAGCAGGTTTTTGTGGATATAGAAAGCTTTGATATGACGTTAGGCTTAGTAGTAGCAAAGAGAAGATCAGCAGTTGGTATTAACAACAGTCAAATGAGTTACAGAAACATAGAAAATGGAAATATAGAAAGGATTTTTAATGTGCTTAAAAGGACAAATTTTGTGTAGTTATTTGCTTGCTCTGCAGACTTGTGGATTAAGTATGTTCGTATATTCACATCCTGCAATTTATAACATTCGTAGAGAAAAGTCATAATTCCTGAAACTTTAAATTTCCAAAGTATTTGTCGCATCCGGTAAACCTCCTGTTAATTTGCAGCTTGAAGAAAAAGCTCGACTGGAAGCTGAAGCCAGGGAGAGGGAGCATCACCAGTTGCTTGAGGAACAGAGGCGGCGCGAGGAAGAGGAAGAAGAGAGGCTGAAACAGGAATTACAGCGCCTTCAAGAACTTCAGCAGCTGCGGGCTGTGAAGAAAAAGAAGAAAGAACGACCCAGTAAGGACTGCCAGAAGGTGGACGTGCTCACTCGAAACTGCCAGGCAGTGAAGGAACCTGTCCCAAACAACCCCGAAGACATTCAGAATGGTACACTTGAACAATCAGAAAAGATTGAAACCTCCTCCGGTTCACTGTCGAGACACGTGAATCACACAGAGCAGAGGCCAGTTCTAGAGACAGGCTGTGAACTGTCCAGTGTAAACACTAGAGACTCAAAGCTGCTCTATCAGAAAGAGGGCAGTGTAAAGCAGCACGAGCCCCTCTCTTTTCTGCTTGATATTATGCATCAACATAAAGAAGGAAACAGCAAACAGAAACTAAAGCAGATAAACAAATCGTGTGTTGAGCAAGTGAAAAAGCCTGTTGAATCCCCCAAAGCAGCTGAGATTCAGGCTAAAACCAGAAACCAAATAGAATCCAAAGCAAAAGCAGCAGAGCTCCCAACACTTGCAGAACCTAAAAAGGATGATAAGAAATTAAACAGTAACAACAAAAAGCAGCTGAACCACGTAAAGGAAGAGAAAGCACCCATAACAAGTGAATCCCCTTCACCAAGTGAACAGCAGCAAAATAATAAGCTAATACTTGCAGATTCTCCTCAACCAAAAGGCAAGAACAAGAAAAACAAGAAGAAAAAAGGGGACAAAGTCAACAATTCCATTGGTAAGTGTGTAAGAAAGTTGAAGAACTTGGGCTGTTTTTTGTTGTTACCATTTAAATCCAGAAGTCTGACGTCTTTATCTTCAGGCCTTCCTGCCAGTGTAAATTTGAGAAACAGGTATCAGGAAAACTCAAGTCATCAGAATTGTAACAATTAAGAGATGGATAGTGTTCTAGGAAAGAGGTGTAGGATGTTTTCAAAAATAAAATAACTAGCATGCACTGCAGGTTTTGGAGGGGGGGTTGAGTTGTCAGTTAAGAAAGCCAGTCTTCTGGAAAGCCTATCTTTCTTTAACTAAACGTGTAATTTAATTCAATAGTATTCTGAAATCCATTTTGAATTTCTTTAAAAGTGAGGTGGTTTTTCATACAGCATAGTACAATATGGTATGAAGTTGACCTTACTCTTTAAGAAAGAAATAAGGGGATTCTACAGGCAAAGAATGGTCATTCATGCATAAATATGCATTTTTTCAGTGGAAATAATTCCTTTCTTATATTCATTACATTAACAGGTAAGTAAATAAAAAACTAATTTACTATTTTTGCCCAAGAGAAAAGTTGCAGTGGGATGTTAATTAGTTAATAATATTGTGTTCTCTGTTTTAGCTTGTCCTAATAAACAGATTTTTTTTATTTATCTGATAGAATAAAACTGTAGGAGATTGAGTTGACTCAAGCAAGTTACATTTGAAAAATTTTATTTCCAGCTTATTTTTTGTTTACCTGAACACATCCAACAGCTGATACCAGAGCCGAGAGGCTCATGCAGCGCTGGCTGGTTGGCTTTGTCAGCTCATCAGTTAAGCTGCCGTTCTCAGGCATCAGGTTATTCCTGCATGTGCTTGGTCCCTGCTGGGACTGCCATTTGGGGTGGCAGTTCTGTGGTGTGGATATCGATCTGCCCAGAGCACCCGCTCGTTCCCCTGGGACCGCCTGGGAGCCGAGGGGTAACGGTGCAGAAATGAAACGTGTGGCAGTCACGTCAGCGTAGGAGACCTTAATCCCTCGGCAGCCTCTGCCAGCATCTCAGAATATTTGTGTGTTAAGCTTTGTTACAAAAATATAAACCTAATTCGTGGTTGTTGGAAGTGCTGGGTGTAGAGCCCAGCTTTGGTTTTTTGTGGTTTCATGGTTGGGTTGGGTCAGCCCACCATTCTTTGTTCTTCAATCTTGCATTTAATGTTTCCATTCCATGTCAGTGGAGCAGCAATACAGCGTGAAACCATTGCATGGAACCGTTTTCTCTGATACCTGTAGTTCTTGTGTTGTAGTGTGTTGGGGGTTTGGCCTTTTTATTTCACCAAGGAGAATGTACTCCAGTGATGGGAGCAAGATAAAACTCCAGAACTGGGAGCAGTAAGAGGAGACTGGAGACATTTGAAGGAGAAAATATTGAAGGGGGTGGTGGTGATGGAGGGCATTTACTGTAGGAGAATGCAGGTACCTTCCTGCACCTTGTCCTCTTCCCACCATTGTTTTCTCTGCTTAAATCAAGTATACTTAAAATTTCCAAAAGTTAACGCTTAAGTGTGAAAAAACACAGAGACATGTTTCTGAGAGAGTTGTGCTGCTCTCTGTAGAGTTGAGACTGGATTTCTACTTTGAGTAGTTCTGACTTTGGAGCTACAAGAAAGATACTGTAATACACATTTTTTCATGTAGTTGTAATTCTTTTAAGACATAGGGGGTTGATGTACAAAATTAGCAAAGATACAAAAAATGAACTGAGAAAAAATACAAGAACTCGGGTAATTAAGAGAACATGAAAAGTGGGTAACAAAGCAAGGGGGTTTTAACTGAGTTTTAAAATGAACTCTTGAAGCAGTGAACATTATTGCTTTTGATGAGATCTCTATTTCTTTAAAAGATGTATTCTGGCAGAGTATTTTAACTTCTTGTTAAAATGCTGAAGAAAACTAGGAGTGTTAGGGAAGCCCTCTGTTTAGGGGGCCTTCTGCTTCTTCAGAGTGAGTTGAACAGCAAATACATGCAACTTTTAAACCACCAGCAGTGTTTTTAGAATAGCAATAACAACAAAATTGTTGTCTATTCTCATAATCTCAAGGATTCTAAGGTCCAGGTGTGTACTTGGTGGGTTTTGTTAGTTTCTTTGTCTCACCCTTTTTGGAATGTTTTGTGAAGCAGCTTTAGAAATGAGATTGGAGTAAGTACGTGGTGAGAAAAGAAATTTCAAAAGGAAAATGTTTTAATTGGTTTCTACAAAAAAATTATGCTTTCTGATTTATTTCTTTATAAAATACAGAAGAGAACCATACACTGAGATAGGACAATATACCAAGAGACTTTTATGGTGACTTTTTTGCTATAGCTGAGGCCTAAATTCAGGTCATATATTAATGTATTAAATGTGGGGTTTTTTCAAGAAAAATAAATCCTGATGGTAGCTAGCATGACTTAAACTCTTTCAGACACAGCCTGATGATCATGTCCCAGAGGGAGTACAGTAGCTATAGAAACCCAGAATTCTTGAAGTATTTTTCTTTGCAAATACCGTTTTAAAAATATTTCTAGAGCTACCTTTTTAGTAGTAAGATCAATGAATTTCAGACATGCAACAGCTATCTAGTTCATTGAGCCCTTTGGATAATTTCACTATTCTCATGTATATACATGAGAATATCCAGGTTTATGGTAACTTTTTGCAATGAAATCAGTAAATTTACTATTGATTAATCTCTTCCTTGTTCCCTGTGTAACTCCTTAAAGACAGGGCAGAGATACTAGTATAGGGGTTTTAAGAAGTGTCTTTTTAATGATAAATGTGTATTAATTCAGCCAAATATGAATAATCAATAGTCTACAAAGTTTCAGTCAGTTTTCCAAAAACATCTTTAATGCAGCTTCTTCCTCTCTCCTTCCTCCCTCCCCATGGAATTTAATGTAGTGTCATCCTTTTTCCTTTGCAGATGATGTGTTTCTACCCAAAGACATTGATCTAGACAGCGTGGAAATGGATGAAACAGAGAGAGAAGTGGAGTATTTTAAAAGGTAAAGCGCTGTAGTCCCTACACATAAAACTTGTTGTTGCTTCTTTCCATATGTCATGGTTGTAAAACAAACAAAAACAACTCCAGCACACCAACCCACAATTTAATAACTAGCTCCTGGCAGAAAAGGCTGTGTTGCACTGTGGTGTAACATAGGAAATCCTGTTACAGCTGACATTTTGAGTACTGTAACAATCACCAGAGCTGTGATCTGTGGGCACAGCTCATAGCTGAATAGCACAAATACAGAAATGAGTGCCAGAATTATCTGTGTGTCCCCCAGGTTCTCATCGAGGCTTTCAGAATATTTTCCGTTACCTGTTTTGTTTTTAAGTAAAGTTTCCTTGAATATTTCCTTTATTTTCCACAAAGACCAAATACTGATCAGTGTTAAAAGAAAAGAAGAACCTAACATCATTTTAAGTGCTGAGCAAATAAAACTTTACTGTTTAAATTTCCAAACAGATACTTCAGGAAGGTTTTCTTCCTTGTTTACAGGAGCTATTTATTGGGAATTCTGTACACAAAGTAGAGATGGTATAACTGCGGGATATTAATTTATGCCAGTCATTAAGAGGGGTTGCTTATCATACAATCATAGAATGGCCTGGGTTGAAAGAGATCTTAAAGACCATCTAGTTACAAACCCCTGCCATGGGCAGGGACACCTTTCACTGCATCAGATTGCTCAGACCAACCTGGCCCACTACAGTGACAGTAAAAGAATGAACCTTTCCTTGTGAAAGTTTTTCCTTCTGTGCATTTATGCATCATATTTGAGAGTTGGACTCGATCCTTGTGAGTCCCTTCCTACTCAGAATATTCTGATTCTGTGATATTAGTAACTTCTAAATTCCTCAAATATGAGGAGACAGCTCATGTTTAAATAGTGTAGCACATGTTCTCCTGTAGTACTGAAATCCACTCAATCCACACAATCACTCAATTTCTGTTCTTTAATGTTGGCTGGATGTGCTAATTTCCCATGAGTACATTTAGTGAGCCTTTTAGCCAAATGTGAGAAGTTACAAATAACTCAGTTTTCTGAACTGAATAATTCAGGATTCAACATTAGTGTTTCACAAAGCAACAAAAGCTGTTTGTTTAAAGGATGAGTTCTTTAAGCAAGGACTTTCAGTATTAATTTCTCTTCTAAATTTCTATAGTTTTCATAACCTTTGTGCCTGGGATGTAGTGTGTGTCTGGGTCTTGCAGACAACAGAGTACAGCTGCTGCTTAATGTTACTGCAAAATGTGTGTACCTGATTACTTACAGAGTTACAACGTACAAGACGATGAAATTTTCACCAGTGCACGGTGTTTAGTCTCAAAACTTATTTTTCTGAGTGGTGCCAATTAAAGGTGTTTTTTTTTTTTAGATGGGAATGTAGGTTTTACAGGTGAAATACCCATGTATTAGATGCTGCTGGTGTTGGTACAGCATAAGCCTTTGTTAGGGAATAGTCTTCGCTTCATTAAAGTTTGCAGTATCTGTAGCAAATAGAAAAGTTCTTTTCATCAGTTATTTACTCACAGTAGGATGAATGAAGCAGTGTCTTGTATTTGGAGAAGTGTAGTTGAATTTTGGAGATAAACTCGTCAAATGTGATTCCAGATGAAGACTTAGCACTTTAAAGTGGACTGGTTTGTGTTCATTCACTGATTGGTGTAATCTACTCCTTTACTGTCATCTGTTAGGAACTGTGTGTGACTGTCCAGTTTTTTTTATGTATATCTGCTTAGAAAAGGTTTCTGAAAAGCCCTGATTGATGCAGTTTTAGGGGAGAAAAACATGTACTTAGTGCCATGAGGGTACCTTTAACGTATATGTTTCTCTATAATTCAATCATTCCCAGTGTAATTCTTGGAAGGCTTGTTTTGGTAACTAAAACATGACTTGTTTTAGTAACCCTCCATGGCAGTGAGCTGCCCAGGCCTACTGAATTCATACTTTTTACTGATAGTTTGTTCATTCATCATCTTTTCTTCTTGACT
>NW_020955514.1:83477-87919 GCF_003031625.1 Empidonax traillii
GAGAAAATTTAAAAAAGAACAGTACTCACACTATCAAATCTGTTATAGAGTGTATAATTGTATTAACACTGAAGCCTAACTGGCTACTTTTTTAACATATTGTTAAGTAATATTAAAATCATGTCTTTCTTTTTGAAAGATGGAATACATTAGTATGGCAGATGACTTGTGTCTTGCTTTTTTCCTGCTGGGGTGGGGAAGGGGAAGAAACAAACACGAAAAACAAAGTTTTCTAAACTAAATTTCATTGTGTGTCAGAATTGGTCAGTGAACACTAATTAAATTTTGCACATCCTTTGTGTGCTAACTCACACGATAGGAAAACTGCTATCTGCTGGAACTAGAAAGGCAGCTGCTGAGTGCTGGAACTAAGTTTCTGGGAATTACTTTAATGTTTCTATTTCAGCGGATAATTGGTGATAAACAAGGTAATACAGAAATTTCCAATTTGATGTCAGTGCAGAAGTGAAGCAGGTAGGCTCAGTGCTGCTGTCATGTAAATAGTTAACAATAGAGTGATGTTTTACAGCTGCATAGTATGCCCAGAGAGAAAGAGGATGGTTCATCTAGGAATTTGGTCTGTGCAAAGACAGTGCACTTGTAGAAGTTTTTCTGATACTCTTTTCAGAATAAAGACAACAGAAGCGTTTTTACTTCTAGATGACCATACTTACCCAAATTGTAAGGTGGTCATCTTTTTTTTTTCTTTTTTCTTTTTTTTTTTTAAGGAAAAGGAACTTCCACTTAAAAGTACAATACAGGTTCAGAGCCCATTAATATCCGTTTCCAGAACCATTCTACAATTTTCTTTCTCCTACTTGTTAATGCATGTTTTTCTGTGATCCACTCACTGAGTTTGGGACTACACTGCGAGATACGATGTAGTTACTACTCGGCTTTGGACTTGAGAAGGTTTAACAGATGACTGCCTTTGTGTCCACTGTGAGGCCCAGATGTAGCAGGGTTGGGTTGGCTACAGACCACTGAAATATGAAACATCCCTCTGTTTCATTCTGGAGCTCCTATCCCAGAGTGTGCTGCTGGTACAGGATATACTTGCTCAGCATATACCCAGCCAGTGTAGGTAAATGAACCCTTGGACTGTTCTTGTAGACATTTTGAGAACAATAACTCCTCTCAAAATATAGTCCCAGGGCATAAAAGGAACAACTTCCATTATTATTTATCAGATCAAAGTTGAGGAAAAGCTTAGCCTCACTCTTTTAGCAATGCAGTATTTTAGCCTACAGACTTATTTGTTTGTGGTGGAGGAAGAGAAGCTCAAACCTAAAAGGTAAATATCCATGCCACTTAGCACCAGCTGTCCCTGCAAAACTGTATGCTGTTGAAAATACCTGCACCAGTTAGTGGAGAAGAATGAACTTTGTCCACTTTGTTCCCTGGGATTGTGGAGGCTTGCATCTGTTGCAGCCTGAGTTAGATCTTGGTTATTTTTTAATATATGTGTGTGTATATATATATATAATGTATGTATGTATTTATATAAAAGGCTAGAGAGGCTTCTCATTTGGCACAGTGACTGGGGAAAAAAATTGCTGTTAGAGCAGCGGAAGCTGGATGTTTGTGTGAAACCCAACTTGTGAAACCTTCAGTTCTGAGCCATAACACAAGATGGCAGTGCATGTCATCACTAAGTCAGGGTTCTCAACAAACCGAGAGGTGGGATGGGAAAACTGCTTGATGTCACATGGGTGAATATTGATGCAGATCCCATCTTCTCTAGAGTTGGAATGCTTTGAAAGTACTGAGATTTTTAATGCTGCTAGAAAACTCATTTAGCATTTGTTTTTGCTAGGAATTGAGTAAGAAAGTCAGCTTTATTCTCTGCTAACAAAGCTATTCAAAGAGTGATAATAGGACTGCTTTTCTTTAAATTGAAATCATGGATTAAGACAAGAGAAGTAGTACTTTTGCATCTGAGGAACGTATGTGTGTATTTGTGATATCCTTCAGAGATATTTGCCTTGTGCTGCATCATGGAGTATTAGTACAAGTGATGTGCTTCCTCACACAACACAGAAGGTGCCAAGAATGAATCTCCATGGATCTGCTGTTGTTGCACCTTGATGAGAAGTTAAAGGCAAATCATATTATTTTTAATTTCATAAGTGAAGATAAGCATTGTTTAGTCTTGGGAGCCAGGAGGTTTGAAAGGAGGTTGTCTCCCATGTAACAAGTGACAGGATGAGAGGAAATGGCCTCAGGTTGAGCCAAGGGAGGTTTAGGTTCAATACTAGCAAAAATTTCTTCACTGAAAGGATTGTCAAGCGTTGGAACAGGCTGGCCAAAGAAACGGTGGAATTACCATCCCTGGAAGTGTTCAGAAAAGGTGTGGGTGTGATACTTGTGAACATACTTTAGTGGTAACATGGCAGTGGTAGGATTGAGGTTGGACTTGATGATCCTAGAGGTCTTTCCAACCTAAAGGATTCTATGAATGTACTGGCTTCAGTTCTACCACTTTAGTGGCCTTGAACAAATGAATTACTGTCACTCCATTCATTAAATGGTTTTATTGAGAATTTGCTGAATTATGACCATGTTTTTTAATGTCTGAATTAAATAAGTAGCTAAGTAAAGCCTGAGGTACAACCTGTTGGAAGCTTTAATGTTCTGCACTGATATTTGTGTGGTTCAGATCCTTTCAGTCCAGAAAAAATACGTTCGAAGCTAACTTGAAGTGGAGGAGACAGCTGTAAATAATACATCATGACTGAGTAGATCAGAGTTCTTCATGAGAGTTGGAAGGGGGAGCAATTCCGACATCGAGAGTGGCCTATTTTGATAGCTGTAGTGTAGCTTATCCCCCTATTCCTACTCATCTTAACCTGTATGAAAGATAGATGTCTAAGTTCTGGAGGTGACAGGGGGCATATCTGTTTTATGCCTGTCTGCTGATACCAGTGCTGCTGAATCCGAGGGTGTGGTACTGTCAGGCATTTCCTTAATGAAAGACGGCACAATTGCACAAAATGTGTGTGTCTTGGGCAGTGTTGATTTTGGATGATCTAAAACAACCCTTGAACCAGGCTGCCTTCTCTCTGCTTGGCATTCGCTGCTGCTGCTTCCAGAAGTAATGCAACTGAGAGTTCAAAAGTCTTCAGCATGTTTGTTGGTTTTTTGGTTTTTTTTGGTGTGGCATTATTGGTGCTTAAAACTGTGAAGCTGAGGCTCAGCGTGCTGGCAACACAGATCTCACCATAGCCTGGGAAGAAGATTGACGTGTTAAAAATGAATTCACATAGTGACAGCTGAGTGTGTGGGCGTTTGGTGTGCTCGCTGCTGTTCAAAAACGCTTTGCAAGTTGCCTTCTGTTTCGAAGGAAGATTAATTTACCTTTGCTTTGGTATAAATTCTTTTGTATCATAACAGAGAAGTTGATGGTTCCTGGAATAAATGTTTACACTTAATAGTCAAAATTTCACACATTTCCCAGTACAAATAGAGGTGTGCAACTTGCAATTGCAGACAGAAACTGTCAAAAAAAAAAAAATTATCTCTGCTTGCTCTGTTGTAACGTACATCTGAGCAGGATTAGGTGTGTAGTATCTTTGTTGTCTTTGGCTCTTTCTCTCTAAACCTCCAGGAAATCTGAAGACTGAAACCTTTGATAGGGGAATTCTGTCAACTGAAGCCACGGAAGTGTTGATTTGGGATGTCGCTTTTCCTCTTCCTGTCCATCCAAAAGGACTTTCAAAAAAATTCCAGTTTTTCAAATTTTAGGTGCCTTCCTAATGGCCAACAACTTGTCTGTCAGCTCTTACCCTATTCATCATTAACTGAAAACGTTAAATAATCATAAAAATGTTGTATTTTGTACTGCTACTGCAAGCAGGGGGTGTAAGTGAATTGACGCTGAAAGGAAGATGTTTTTCTCTTCTGTTTTCCTCACTGAATGAAGAAGTAACAATGCAACTCTTTGGGCCTCATTTCTATTCTTCACAGGTCTGTGTATTCAGTGCTGCTTTTAGCTGGGCAGTTGGACCTCTCCCAGCTCAGTGCTTAAGGGATGGGACAGAAACTTATTGATGCACTCTGGATCTACTGGTGAAAAACATGCCAGGTAAACCTGTGTTTTTCTCTGACTACTTCTGGATTTTTACTGATTTGCTTATAGACATGATAGGTACAAAAGGGATTTTAAAGTGGATGACAGATTAAAAAAGAAGAAGGTATGTATTGATTGTGTCTTCTCTGATAAGTTTTTATCTAAGATTTTTTAAAACTTTCTTCTAGTTTGAATGTCTCGTTTTAGAACGGCTTAAAGTGTGATTTTACAATTCAGTCACAGGTCCATGGCCTTTAACATTCTCTTTCACCAGAAATACGTAGTTTTATTTTGTCGTTAGTGGCTCCTCAGGCAGAGTTGCAAGGAGAGCAGAGGATGTGTAGTCTGGATATGTGTTTAACCTCAATTTTCC
>NW_020955514.1:88209-241990 GCF_003031625.1 Empidonax traillii
TGTCTCGTTTTAGAACGGCTTAAAGTGTGATTTTACAATTCAGTCACAGGTCCATGGCCTTTAACATTCTCTTTCACCAGAAATACGTAGTTTTATTTTGTCGTTAGTGGCTCCTCAGGCAGAGTTGCAAGGAGAGCAGAGGATGTGTAGTCTGGATATGTGTTTAACCTCAATTTTCCTTCCAGGGTGTCTGTGTTTCAGAAGTACAGCAGTCCACAGCATAGATGTAGCATGTCAAGAGGGATCTACTGGACAGTTTTCTAGAAATTGCCCAAAGAAAAATCTACACCACTTAAGGAGCATTCAGGAATTTTGTGTCAACTCTTAACCTCCATTTTCATCACCGTGTTTGCATGGAGGCTGTACAGAAAAGTAAAATGGACATCTCTTTGACAGTGCTGTAACACCCGTAAGCTGACAATATCAGATTCATCAAGTGGCAAGGAACATGTGACAAGGTAATGTTTTTGCTGTAAATAATAACTTAGTGTCCAGCTTGCCATCGATGAAGAGAGGAGGCAGCAGGCGGGTGCCGTGAAGAGAGACATGTAGTGTTCAGTGGAAGAATAAATAAAAATCTCTACTGATGCACTCACAGATGATTGTCACTCATATTGCATAAACTAGTGTGCATTCCACACCAAGTATGTCATTCAACTAGCTTACACAAGTTTGATTTTTCTGAGGGCAAGATGTTTGGACTTGTTTTCCGATTCTGTTGTCTTTTAAACAGCCTGTTGACGCAAATCAAGTTAGTACAGTGGTTTGTGCTGGTTTAGGGGGAGCAGGGGAGTCACATGCAAGAAGCATGATGTTGTGTGGGGTTGTTTTGCTTGTGATTGAAATACAGGATTTGAATCCAGGAGTTTGGAGTAGAAAAGGTGCAACACAGAATTCATCAGGTCAGATAAAAGCATTGCTTCAACAGACTTCATGCTTCAGTCCCCTCATCTGTGTCAGCTCATGGGAGAGTAGCTCCATATCAACTGGAAATATATAATCAGCAAAGCCCTCTTGTTCCGAAAGGGAAAAAAGACAGGAATCAAGTCACTTGAAGTCAGACAGTTGACCGTACATCCTTGTCTAATACAGTCTGTCTTCAAGACTACTAAGTGAATTCTGCAGTATTGCTAAGGGCAATTAAATAGAGGGTTTCAAGGGATTTTTTTTGTCCGGTTGGTTTTCTATTAATTTAGGTCAAATTAGATGTAACCAGTTTGCAAGAGAAGTCCTCTTGGGACAATCTTAACAGAATGACAGGGAAAGACAAGTTGTAAGTAACATTACATCAGACTCTTCACGTATGGATGTTGTTTATATCAGTCTGTGAGCTCTTTGCTCTAGTGAGTAAAATCTCGAGGCTGGAAGGAGAAGCATAGTTGTGTAGCCTTGCTGACTGTGAAAGGTATGATTGCTAGACCTGTAGAAGGTGGGGTGGGGAGAGTGCCCTGGCACACCAGTACCTAACATGGCAACAATACTGTTTGCCTTTATCCTTTCGTGCAAGGTCACTTTTGAGATTTCTTAACTGGGTGTACTCTTAGTGTCTGTAACAGTCTTCAGGTAAAGTCTTTGTCTTCTAGTCAGCAAGTAAAAAACTTTTCCATTTGAAGAGACTAATGAAAGTCCAGTTTGCTACCATTTATCCTATGGGGGCTTCTACTTATTCCTCTCTGTGCCATCAATCTGTCTTGAAAGCTTTGAAAGGTGATGTCTCTTTCCTGCTTAGACTCAGAGTGCATGTTTGAAAAATCCATTTGAAGAATTAATGAACCTTTTCAGTAATGTAACTGTGGTGCATGTCACTTGCCCAAGCCATTTTGTGGTCTGAAGTGAAATTGGTTCATTGATTCATTCTCCCCGGCTGCCTCTGAGCCTTTTTTGTCATTTACATTGGTCATACTTAGTATTTCACCAGCTGGGGAAGCTTTCAAAGGCGGTCTTGCAGAAAATCCTGTCCTTTCTGTATCATGAATTATGCTCCTTGAGTCAAGAGGCATGAAATTGTGTATTGACTGTTTAAGGTTTCTTTTATTAAAATAATATAATAGTAAAAAATTCTGGGTCTGCCTGCAGTATTCAAGTGTAGCTCTGGGAGGAGCTGGTTTATTTAATACTGGTGAGGACAAACCGAGGGTGGAAGAAGAGAACGGTGAGGTAAAAGGCTTAAGTCTGTTACATGATGCTCCTTATTCCTACTGAGAGCTTTTGTTTATTGTGTAGCAAGGCAGTTCACTGAACAGCCCGTCAGAGAAAGTTGTGAGTACATCACTCAGCCTCTCTGTACTGTGGTGTGCTGCTTTTTTAAATGGTACAAAAGCATAATTGGTGGTTGAGCACTGGTGAAGGAGTTATGTAAATGCATGTGTAAAGTCATAAGGGGTTTCAGATGTTTGTTAAATTTGCTGCTGAGCTACAGCTGGGGGCATAACGCTAGATAGTGAGGTAAGTGGAAATGCAAAAATGAAGCAGGTCAGTGTACTGATTACGCAGTGTGAGAAAGAGTCATCTTGCCACATCAGGACTGATACTCTCTTGCAAGATACTTCTTCATTTAAGTTCATTCATGGACCACCAATGGTGATCACCATTGTAACTGCTCTTCTGAAATCCGTTTTTAGCCCATCTCAACAGCTGGTCAATCCAGGCTGGCCACAGCTGAGTTACTGGAGAGAGTTGACATGTTCTGGTGTGGTCTGAATTTGCGTCTTGTTTGTGTCAGTGTTAACCAGTATAGCCTGACTGGTTTTCTCTTTCTTCACGCAGACGCCTCTCTGGACTAATCTTTACTTGTGCAACAGGAGTGTCATCTCTACATGCCTTGGAACATCTTAGGCGTAGGAGTCAGGGGCTTGAATGGATTAGGCACTGGCAGAGACGTAGATTTTGGCAGTGCCTTGGACTAGGACGTGATAATCTGCACGATGCATGCAAGTAGAATAAACATGGAAGAGAAGTCTTAAAATGTTGAAGTCACTTCCATAGCAAGGTATGTTTGTCCTTGGGTTAGAATCCTTTAAATGATGTGGTGTAGGGACAGATAAGGTCTGGCATGACCTACTGGCAGTTCCCTTTTCTCTCCCAACAGTGTATCAGCATGATGTAGTCTGTTGTTGTGAGCCAAGCATTTACTAAAAACAGCTGGAATCCAAACACAGTTGCAGATTGAAGTCTCCAGGCTGGCTGGCTGACTTTGTTTATTGCACACTTTCTTTAAATAAAAAAATAAACCCAATGCCTCTTACGTATTTAGACTGGGAGATTATCATCTCTACTTTGGATTTGGTTTTGATGTCAATTGACACTTCATGTTTAGCTGTTGCCAACTTAAGCAATCTTAAGTCGCCCAATGAGGAAACAGCACAGCTGGTTGAGAAATTGTGGAAGTGATAGTGTTTTGAAATGACTGGGAGATTAAAAAAAAACAACACCACAAACCTATTTGTTCTTGGGTATAGCCTGGAATACATTCTGTGTATTAGATTGCAGGAGATAATGCAGCACAAGTATGAAAAACAAGCATGCTACTTTATTTACTGCGTAAATATGAATGCCCTGTTTTAATGTATAATAGTCTAAAATGGTATTGGTATTAAAGGTAATGTTTTAACTATGTAAGGCTTAAACGTTGCAAGGAGATAATCTACTTCCTCTTTAATATTTTGTGTGTGTGTGTGTTGTGGTAACGTTTCATCAGCTTAAACGTTACAAGATATGCAATTTCACAGCCATACTGAGCAAGTGTTGTGCTCTGCACAACTTTAGGTATTGTATCTTGTATGATAACTGAAATTAGGTAGTTGAGGGTAAATGAAGAAGGGAAAAAATAGCTATTTTTAAGTAGTTTAAAAAAAAAATTCTCTTTCTTCATCCTAGGGTCTTCAGCAATTCCTTTTTCCATTTTAACTTGATTTGTAAAGCATGTGAAAAAGATTGTTAAAAATTTTAGTACAAGGTTTTGTTTCTTTGACTCTTTGGAAATGTGTTACTTTCTTTTGGTGAAGGACTCTTATTTAATTACTTTCTTAAATGGTTTTTGCCTTAACCAACTGACTGTTTCTGGTTCATTATTCATGCAATTCAGTAGCTCATCACTGCACTGAGAATTGGTCTTTCCTAGGAGGATTATTGATGAGTATCTGAACAGTGGTAAAGATGTTTCCAGGATGACACTGGTGTCCCACATGGGTGTACAACTGGAATAGATGAGGCAGGAAAGACATGGGGCATCTGCAGCTTGACTCCATTTTACAGAAGCATCAGCACAGAGATAAAGCAGCTTTGCCCCAGAGCTACAGTGCAAGTCTGGAATGGAGCTGGAAACTCAACCCTGATATCCAGAGACCTAAGTCTGTGGCTGAGTTACAAGCCTGTCTTATGTCATGAGGATTTAGACAAGAACTGTCACTGGAAAAGAAGAGGAGAAGCACTGTGAAGCATTACACTCTTGTGTAATCACTTTGTGATGATTTTTGCACTAAATGTTCTCTTCCTTGTCTGTTCACCCACATCACCTCCCAGACCATCACGTTGATCCTTCTTGCTCCTACAGACCTTGTGACTGAGGTTCCCAAGGAAATACCTGAGGAGCAGTTGGGTTGTGTAAGTGGTGATGTTCTCCTGAGGCTTTCTGACAGCAGAACTTCTGAATGAATACTTTGGGGCTTGATTTGTTCAGTTAGACTGTTTCATGCATGCCTGAAAAGCCAGCTTTGTGGCATTTCTTACCACATATGGACAGCTGTATCACTGAGAACAGATGTAGTGTTCTACATGTGCTGTAGTCAGACCACACTGTAAGTTCGGTGGGGTTGGAACAAAGTAAAACTTCTGCTTGTTCTCTAAACAGCACTGGATGAGAGAAAGAGGAGGGATCTGGACTGTCTTTCTTTGTTCATTCATTGCTGCCACACTAACAGCATGTCCTGTGCTGGAGTCTTTTGTCTTACCGTGTCAGGATATCAGGTTGCTGTTTTCCATCACACATGACCACATTTCCTGGTGGAAATAGGAATCCATGAAGTGACCCTAGCACCAAGTATCACTTTTGTACTTCTAAAAGGTGACAGTTGATATTAAATACTTCTTTTATACCCCTGAAGGGTGCTTGGTCTTTAGAGCATGCAATAGGGCTATGGGGAGAATTTTCATCTGAAAGGTGTCGTGCAAAAATTTAGCAGAAACTAGTAAGTGAGATGATGGGAACATTAAATGGTGTAGGTTGCATTTTGAGATCAGCATTGCATGGACTGGCTACTGGTGCAGTGCCACCATGTGATGTATGAGGAAGTGAATCAACTGACTTACAGGTTTAATGCTTAAGAAACTCTAAAGGTAGTTCATGTAGTTCAGCTCTGGTGTGATCTCCAGCAGTGATCACCGACTGTGTAGAATGGCAATGGTTTCTGCCCACTAGAAATGAATTTCCAGGAAAGCACATGACTTACTTTGTTCACCTTACTTTTGCTTAGTAGAAAGAAACTGAGAGCCTTCATCAGCGGTAGCAGGTTTTGCATTGAGTGAGGATCCCTGTCTCATAGCAGATGTACTTATTTGCATAGGAGTGAGATAGTTTCCAATGGGTTCAGCTAATTCAGCTACTACATGCCATTTCCTGATGAGTGTAGAGGGAGCTGAAATGATCTGCTGTGCAAACACAGAGGAAGGAGACCAGGTACATGCAAAGAGCTTGGCCAAGTACATTTGAGCATCTTGTTCTGGTGGGATAACTTGATTCTGATAGAAGGAAAAGTTGCCTCTTAAAGATGTTTATTGAGAGTTCACTATGAAATTTGATACTTTGTCATTAAAAAACGTTTTTAAAAAATGTTTTCCAGTGTCTTGGTCTTCAGGTGAGAAAATAATCTTCCCTTTAACCAACAGGGCAGGATAGTGGATGCTAGATTTTCGTAAGGAGTGTGTGATGCTTTTAGATCATTTAAGAGCTGCCTTTATCTATGCAGGTTATCAGTCATGTCATTTGCAGTGTTTCAGCCGAAGTGGACTTTGGCAGGATTCCAAAAGGTGTAACACTTGTAGTGGTGGTGAGACCCAAAGTTGAACCTGAGAGGTTGAAGTGCCTCTCCAGGGTAATGTTCACCCAGTTGCCTTGGTTTGTCTTTTATCTGTGTAACCAAGGCAGAAGCTTGCTTACGTTGGAAACCCAGCTTTTAAAACATAACCAATCTGAATTTCATAGGTTAGATACACAAAAATAATATCTGTGGATCTTTTCCTATCAGACTGTGGAAGTTTATATCCTGCCATTCCTCTGGGATGAGTCACTGAAATAGTCCTGCTCCCTTTTATAGTGGCATTCTGGCCATCCCTTGTTAGAGAAGCCACCCAGGGAAGGAAAGGCTCTGCCTATAAGTGAGGGTGGTGTGGCAAGTACAGAAGTTTGTGCTTCGTGGCCAAGTGACCTTCCTTTCTGTTAACTGTCATCTCCTCCTGCTGTTTTCTGTTGCCAACACTAGGTGTTTTTTTTCATGTTTAGGGATCAGGAATGTCTCAAATCTTATCCAAATTTTAAATAATTTCCATTTCTTTGTCCCCAGTATCCCATGGGTGGTGTCTTGTTTGGGCATACCTCAAAGGACAGATGGGTTTTATAAACAGAACTTGGCAGCTGCACTCTCCAGGTGGAAAAAATAAACTGGTGGATTTTCATGTAATAATAAATGTGCAAATGTAATTTGATGCTATTTTTGTCAAAATAGTACAACCAGTGGGGCATCAAGGTGAGTTTCATCTGATTCATTAAGGCAGTTAGCCAGAGGTGCTGCTAGCCAGGAGCTGATAAGAAAAACAGATGACAAACAGAGATTTTGTTTTAAGAGTTTGGCTGAGATTTTAATTGCAATTCTCCCTGTGTTAGTCAAGAAAATGAACGTTTAGCACAGACCAGTGAGGACTGGTAACTCTAGAGAGAAGTCCTGGTGCATCCTGCCGCCACTGGCGGTGCTTTCAGAAGACACAAGGTGGCAGTCGGGGAAAGTCTGCAGCCAGCAGAGGGCTGGCCACCAGCGATCAGGAAACAGGCATTT
This sequence comes from Empidonax traillii, assembly GCF_003031625.1. NCBI lineage: Eukaryota > Metazoa > Chordata > Aves > Passeriformes > Tyrannidae > Empidonax > Empidonax traillii. The sequence continues at coordinate 95,256 of NW_020955514.1, forward strand.
TGCAGGGGTTTTGGCTTCCCTTTCAAATTTTGAACTTGGTACTGTATGACTCAGTCTAGTTAGACACTTGAGGGAGACAGGCTGAGGCCATGCCTGTTGCAAGATGCCACTTCCCTGCCACCCTGCCTGCTGTGCTGATAGCTCAGCCCAGTAACAGGCATGAGGTGTGGGCTGTGAATTTCACAGTGATTGTGGTTTCGAGTGAGCCCTGAAATCTGGCAGGGTAGTGAAGTCTGGCACATGTTACAACCTGGGCATTCTTCTGGATGCTCTCTAGCCACGCTCCCTGTGCTGCTTCAAGGGCTGTTGCCCAGCTCTCTGGTGTGCTCTCAAAGCTGCTGCACCACCTGGCAATAGATGATCACGGAGCTGATGGTTCCATTTTATTGGGCTGGAGGGTTAATGACTGTCTCGCTTGAATGCTAGAAGGCTGAAAAGCCTGCAAGGAGAGTTTGAGTTCTGAAGCCTGCATGTGAACATATCTGTATTGCCAGGCTTGAAGAGATTCATAGTATCTTTACTGACAGGCTGAACCCAGGAAGGCTGCATAGCAGGAACCTAAAACAGAATAATTCAGGTCGGAAGGGACTAAGGAAGCTCTCCAGTTCAACCTCCTGCTCTAAGCAGGGTTGCTTAGATGAGAGATGAGATTGGTTTGCTCCAGTCTTTATCTGCTTTGGCCCTGAAAATCTTCTAGAACAGAGAGTGAACATCTCTGGGCAATCTGTTAATTGATTTATTGGTTGTAGTAAATTGGTGTTCTATTTGTTATTATTGTTCATTTACTTTCTAGCATTTAGGCTCATCTTTCATGTCTCCATTTTTACCAGTGGAGACAGAAAGCTTATGCTCATGGCTTCTAAGCAAGTTCTGGGGAAGGAGTGGGTATAACCCCACGCATTTCTAGAATTCCAAAGTGGAACAGCAGTGCCATTGTGAAGCGCCTGGTTTACATCAGCCTGGTAGAGATCATGTTCTTGTGGCAGGTTTTTCCACTATGTGACAATAATGGTGTCAGCATTGCAACAGCAGTGTTTGTTTGTGATGGAGTAGTGTATAAACCTGGCATACAGTGGGATATGTGTGTTAATGCTGTCTCAGGGTGGTTTTGTTGATGAGGAACATTGTTTCATTTTGGCTGCATCATGGTTGTCTCAGGCCTTTCCCTTTATAACCTCCCCACTTTGTGTAAATTACATTAGGGAAAAAATAAACAAATGCCAATGGACTTTCCCTATCTGAAATTAGCTGTTGACCTTAGACTAGCATAAACTACATCTAAAAAAGCCCCCACTTCTTTTCCCGGTGGGCTTGAGGAAGCCTCTGAGTGGCTTTTTGTGAGTTAATGTTTGGAGGAGGAGTGGTGGGGTTGGTGTGAATGTTATGTGTTTTGCTGCAGGAGCTGATGATTGCTTGAATGAGTGGACTTCCTGATTCAGAGGTGAAGAATGAATGGTCTCTCCTCGTAGTTTCAAATTTATTATAAAAGGTACTTCAGCAGCTCAGTGGTGTCTGCAGCCCCACGCAAGTGCTGCCTAGAGAATTGTTTCCACTGCTTGAGAAAAAGTCCATCTGACGCACCAATGGGAAGTTGACACTTTCAGTTCATTAAAGTGAAGCATCTAAGAGTGCATGTACTCAGCTGAGAATGTTTCAGCTTCTTAGAAGGGTCTGAAAAGGCTTGAGCTTCAAAAGCTTCTGTTGTCTGAAGGCACAGGCTGTTACAGCTCAGCTCCCTCCTGCTGTAGCACAGGAACTAAGAGTGTAGTTGCTGTTTGATTCTTGCAGCAGCCTCACCTTCATGCTTGACTTTGCTTCGTTTAAAAATAATAATTAAAACTGTGGCTTTCTGTGTTTGCAAGGTAACAATGAATTTGGATCAAGTAAAAGAAGTTACCTGGCTAATGGTTCACTGAAGAGACCTTTAGAGAGAACTGATGATATACTCATATTTTACTTATTTTCCTAATACTTGTCTGGTTTATTCTCTTCACAGAGCTAATGTACCTGTCTGGATTTTTCCTTCAAATTGGTTATTACTGTGCTCCACTGGAAGGTGGCCCTGAAGGGGTTTTTTTCCCCCCTATTTTGCTCTAATGCTTGCTTTGACATTACCTCAAAATACCATCACTTGACAATGCAGCAGCATACTGATGACCTCTGGGAAAGATTTCTTAATTTGTTGGCAATTTCATCCTACAGACAAGACTTAAAGGAAGCTCAGATACTCTTGGAGAAGTTAGCAAACCCAAACAGCAGGACAAGGTGGCTTCCACGTAGAAGTCGCTATAGCCTTTTCCATCTTAAATAAGTTTCCAGCTGTAGCAGTGGACATGGTCTAAGGGCTTGGGGACTTTTTAATATTAGACTATTATAGGATTAAACCTCAGCCACCAAATGTCTGATGTCAACGGTAATAGGGGGAAGCAATGATGCTAACAGCTTGTCCGATATGGTTCAGAGGGCAGCACTGTGTTTGGCCCCATCGTGTTCTCACCTGAGATATTGATGTCTGAAAACATAACTAGAGATGTCAGCATCTGACAGTGTGTATGGATAAGAATCAGTACTGAAATTCAAATCACCATTTCAGGTATGCACTGTTATGTCTTCTGTCTTCAAATGCAGCAGCTTTTTTTAGCTTTGGCACAGCTGTGGTTAAATGCTAGAGTGAGATGACACTTCAGCTTGTTTTTTCTTTAGACAGCAAAGAACTGATGGCGATCTCTGGGAATTTTAATCAAGAATGGACCTTTGCAGGTCACCTAGTCCAGCCTCCTGCTGCCTTTCGTGATGCCTAGTTTGCTAAGTGGCCCATAATCCACTTTTTCTGTAGCCTGGGTCATGTTTTGCTTGCACAGACTCTGCTGATACCTTCAGGGACATCTGTGGGCAGACTTTCCCAGCCAGGACCTTGGCCTTTTTTTGTTCCTGTTGTCCTGTTTTCCTTGCTGCTGAAATACTTCTTGTCGTCTTCTGCACCCCTTCCATATTTCAACACCTGCCAAACTTTTGCTTTCCTGCCCTGGTTTGTGCTCAGGCATTGTCTCCATATTCCTCCTAAGTAACCTGTCCCCACTTCCTTTTAGTGCTTGAGCTCAGTCAGGAATTCCCCCTTGGGCGGAGCTGGCCCCCTGCCACGTTTGCTTGACTTCCTGCACATCAGAACAGTCTGTTCTGCTTTGAGTGGTGGTTCTTGGAGATCAACCAGCCTCCCAGGTCCTTGAGCCTCTGGTGGGATCCTGCCTGCCAGTTCCCTGACCAAGCATAGATCTGCTCTTCTGAAGTGCAAGATCTCTATGACACCACCATGTCAGCTAAACCATAGCACTAAGTGCCATATCCAATTGCTTCTTGGGCACTTCCAGGGATAGTGACTCTGCCACTTTCTTGAGCAACCTATTTCAATGCTAACCACTCTTTCAGTGAAGAAATTCTCCCTGATGTCCAACCTGAGCCTGCGCTGGCACAGCGTGAGGTTCATCCACACTTGTCCTGTCACTGAGAGAGCCAGGGCTCCTCCCAGCTGATGACAGCTGATTTCATCAACTTTCTCTTGGTTTTGGTGGCCTGTAGCAGACTCCTGTCACACTGTAGCACTCGTTGGTGTCCTCTCTCATCCTGAGCCTTAAGTTTTTGATCAGACTGTCACCTATTGCTTTGCAGAGCTCCGCACACTGAGATTACTCCTTTGCAAAGAACACAGCCCTAAGCTCTCCTTCCTTCTCTCTTTTCCTTCCTGGAGACCCACCATCCATTCATCCCAGCACTGCAATCATGTAAACTATCCTACCACATCTCTACTCCTAAAGATATTGCAGCTTTGTGCCTGCACATGGACTTTGCTGCTGCTTTGCAGCGTGTTTTTATGTACGGGCCCTTCAGAGATGCCCTGTGTGTGATACACCTTGAGGATGGGGAAGGGGAGGGTCTTGGGAAAAGGTCTGGGGCACTGGCTTCAAGATGTTCTCTAGTTTTCCTTTTCCATGGAATGGGTTCTGGTGTCACAACGTTAATCTTTTTGTGAAGTAAAGATGCTGCTTCACTTGTGTAGGAAATGTCAGAAATGTCACTCCTGGGTACTGTTAATCCTGTGAAAAAGCCTTTCAAAATCCCTTCTGGGACGAAGTGAGTGATTACAGAGTAGAAGATATAAGCATTTCAAATCTGCCTCTTTCATAGACAACCTCTATGACATGGGGCAGGTTTGTGTACCTGTAGAATGATGCTGGTCGACCTCTTAGGGATTGCTCACTCTTTATGACAGTTTCCAAATATGCTGAATTCCAGATTATTTACTTTAACACATTCTTTCACCTACTTAATGCACTTGCACAAACACACACATCTGTTCTGTCTCTGTAATAACTTCTCTTCAGCCTTCCTCAAGCACATTTTGCTTTTCTTCAGTATTTTTCTATATGGGGGACTCTGCCCCACAGTGGATTTGAGAGTTAGTCCCCAATGAGGAAGAATGGAGAAAAAAACTTTTTCTTCCTCTATCCAGTGTAAGGGAGCAGAATTAGCTGGCATTGGTCCTGAACTTGCTCCTCCTTTTCTCAGAAGCTGGAAGATTGCGGTTCCCTTCTCCCACATCCTCATCTCTACTCAGATGTGTGCAGCCATTGATGATTAGAAGTAATTTTTTTTTCAAATTCAGGTGAATTCCACCCAGGCTGTAATAGCTCCTGAACTGACTATCTGAAGAGGAACTATCCTAGAACAATTGCTAGGAGCTCAGTGCACACTTCCCCTGAGCACTTCTCCATAGCTGTGGAAGTTGCAATGTGCTCAATGGCTGAGGTACCTCAGTTACTTCTCTTTGAGGAGGTTTTCCTGTACATAGTTTGAGGGACTCTTTTTTTGTAGCTGTGCTGTATCCCTAGGCTGTACAGCTGCTGTGAACAGGTTGCTCAGTTTTATTCTCTCCTTTACCTGGCAGCAGAGCGTGTCTTGCGAGACTCGGCTGTGGTGAAAACATTGCAATAAAGCAGATTGGAGGCTGGTGGCAGCTGTAAAAGCTGCCCTTGCTGTGGAGTGCCTTGCTGTGTCGCTTTCTTGCATGCAGCCTGTCACTAGGCAGATGAAGATGGAAACAGCCTGTTATTAGTGGAATCCTTTTCAAGAAGGAGTAAAACTTTTCACGGGCTTTGACAGTACAAGAATATGTTACTGTAACTTCCTCAGAATACCATTTTACCTGAGGGTATGTATGTTTTGATGAAATCATACTTAAGTTTTTTCTTGGGTTTGAGATTACCGGAGTAGTGCTTTGGGTAAATTCATTTTCTGGTCTGTGGTGTAATGAGTGTTCTGGCCTTGTCTGTTCATCCCATGTTCTGTATGGGCACTGAGGCTTTACATGCAAACCATTGTTTCCTCTTCTTTGAGTAATGATTTTTCATCTATTTTATTAAACTTCTGGCTTCTTCCCACTTGTAGACTGCTTAAAACATAATCTGACAGATCATAGTGTACATTAATGGGGAATACATGGCAGTAACATGGTATGTGGCCCAAAGTAACTTTAAATACTGAGATCTGCCAGAGCAAGTTCTCTGGAATAAAGAGGCAGCCCACACCCAGATGGCCTCTCTGCTGCAGGCACAATATACCTGTGCTCTTGGATTTCTGTTATACAGAGAGATTGTATTTCAGGAGATGAATGGTAGGGAATCACAGCAAAGGAGGAAGGATTTTTCTTAGGATTGCTTCTTTCCTCCATATAAAGAATGCCTACTGTACCAGTGTCTCCTTCACTACTGCAGTCTTGACCCCAGCTAGGTCCACTTACACCTCCAGTGAAGCAGGTGTCTCCTGGTGAGGATATAATTATGAATGTGCAGCCGTAGCATGGGCGTGAAAGAGCTGAACTGATGCCTTGCTGGAGAGAGTAATTTCTTAACTTGGAGTGTGCTTATACTTGCCCCTCTAATAACCTTTCGGTGTAGCTCATGCTAGTAAACAAGTACCCAGAAAGAAGTGGTTGGATAAGATTATTTTGTCCTCAGGTTGCACTTTTCACATACACACTGATGCTGAGGGCATGCCTGACATTCATGAGGTCAGCAGGAGGGTAGACTGTGGAGTTAAATGACTTGCTGAAAGCAGTAAGGTCACTGTCAGAGCATGGAGCGTCTCTTTCTTATCAATGGGTTCCTCTTTGTGTCCAACCAGAGACCTATTAAAGTACAGACTAAATAATTTTGTACCAGTAGTGAAATACAGAAGTTTCTCGTGCATCAGGTTAGTGGCTCTGTGTTTGTATGGGCTAATATTAATCTCAAGAAGGGTTTTCCTGTTATGAGAAGAAAAGGTACTTTTCCTTCTTTTCCCCGTAACTTTATTGTTTCACTTGGAACAAAAGTTTTTTTGAAAAGCAAACTTTGCTTTGCTACCATTAATACAGTTGGAAATACAAGTTTAAAAAAAAACTTCATGTGATTCAAAATGTGAATCTATTTGGAACTACAGTCACTTGACTGAAAGACTGTAATGTTCAAAACATGTTTAGTAATATTTTAATTACGCTGAAGAGAGCTCTGTATTTAATTTCTTACAGCACAGATCTGTCACCTGCTACAGAGGACTTTCGCACTTAATATTTTTATTTCAATATTTAAGTGAGCTCAATATTTTGAAAAATGTGGGGAAAAGCTTTCTCATAATTTTCTGCAAAGCACTGTTTTGCCTTGGTCAGGTGAAGGTCTTTCAACTGTTTTGCCTTGGTCAGGTGAAGGTCTTTCAACCAAATGATACCTCTCAATTTTTAGGGTTGGATTCTGCTCTAATTTTTAGCAGAACAATCATCATTTGAAGCTTGTTTAGGTGCCTGTGGTTTCCAGCAGTGAAGTGTAATGTAAAACTAGAGTTCAGCCTAATGAATGCAGCATTCTATGTTTTTTTCACTGTTAGAAAATGAATTGGAATCATGAGGCACAGGCAGAGGTGAAGGTTAGTTCATGGTCATTTAAGAGCCATTAGTCGCATATAAATGTTTTCCCTCTTCCAGTTGATCTTTTTTTTGAAATGTTGCCCAGTTTTAAGTGTGGAAACCAAATGAGGCGTTTCTCAAAGACAGCTCTTGAGCCAGAGCAGATACAAAGCACCACTGCTTTTACAGGCAGGGTTGAGGCTGACCTCTGCTCTTGACCATGAGGATTACAAACCCTTGTGGTGACGGCCCGTACAGCTAAGGATGCACAAATGGTAACCCACTAGCAGTTTCCACATCTCATTTGTCTCCCTGCTATGCAGAAGACCTGCTTAAAATAACAGCATCCCTCAACCACAGTCTGGTTGTGATGGCCCAACCCTGCAGTCACTCAAGCCAGCCTGGTAATTCCAGCACACTATTCATAGGTCGCTTGCTCATCTCAACAGGGGCATTCCCGTGCATGGCTCCCATGCTGACAGTTGGTGTTTGTTCCTGTCTTGAAGGGTTTTCATCCTTGTGCGCGGCCCCAGCTCCATGAAGCTCCTTATGAAGTTCCTGTTGACTTCAGTAGGGTTTGGCATTCCCCAGTCGTTCTTTCCTTCGTGCCTCTGTTCATTCAGCATGTGTTCAGCTCTGGTTTCATGCTCAGCTCTCTTCTCCAGCCCTTCCTCCTCCATTCTTGTCTCCTTAAAAGATGATTGAGGCACAGAAACAGCACTTCATGTACTCTTCAGAGGGGTTGTTATGTGGTTTCCTGGAGAGTCCAAGCTTGCATCTAACTTGCTTGTCAGTTTTTTGGTTTTCTTTTTTTTTTTCTCCTCCTCTCTTTTGAAACTTAAATGCTGAAGGCTCAGCCTCACAGGAAACCATCTTTAACCAAACCACAGCAACAGAATTATCACATACCCCCCTCCCCAAAGCCATCTCAAAGATCACATAGGTGGCATGGTTTCACAGCCCTAAGAATGTCAGTGCTCTGCAGTGGGAATGCACAATCTGGGTAGGAAATCCCACGATGTTCCACTGTCTCTCCCTCAAAAGGCAAGCGCTCATTAGGCTCATATCAATTCCTCTTACGGTTTTGAGGTAGGTGTTTTTTCTGGGGTGAGGAGAGAAGAGATGCTGCTTCCACCTTCATCACAGTGAACCTCAAAAGAACAGGAGCTCTTTTTTAAGGGTGTGTGTGCTGATGAGATCACATGTCAACCATGTTTGACTCGAGTGGACAAAAGTCCAGACACCAGGTACACTGGTACCTTTTTGAAGCTGCCATTTGTTGGCTCCTGTCATCATCCTTTTCTTTGCCATGCCTGATGGCTTTTTATTTTTGCTAAAGATGTAAGCTCACCTGACATCAGTACAGATTCCTTCACTTACTCTAGTGATGCCCTGGATTTGGAGTGTGCCAGGTATCCATAGTTATGTTCTCTATTCATCTTTGTCCTCCCCAAGCCTTTATGGTTGGATGGGTTTTTCTCTGCTGAAAGGCAATGCTACCTGTTGGGCATCCTTTTAGCATGCTGCCTCTGACTCTGGGTAATGCTGTTATAGTGGCTAATAATGTACTGAGCACAAACAAAAGATCACTGAAAATATCCTTCTCAAGAATGGGGGGTTTCATATTTGATTGAACTATTTCATTTTAAATACTAATTTTTAACAAAAAAAAAGGCATTTGTCCCTGCTGTTAAGTGATAACTCTCCATGGGACCAGGAGAAACAAAATTCCATCTTCTCCCTATCCCTTAGCAAGCACGAATTGTGTTGTATTCACCTTTCAGGCTGTTAAAGGGTGATAGTCACTCAGGAGCTCCCTTTCATGCTGCAAGGACTCATTTGAACAAAACCCCAAAGTGGTACCGGAGTAAGTTGGGAAAAAAATTGGAACTGGAATTTGGAATTCATGTCAAAAATCTCAACCCTGAATTCTCCAGAAGTTAACAAGCATCTGAAGCTGTTTCTTTGTTTCTCTCTCACATTCAGGAATATTTGCACAGAAATTACAACATCCTTATGGAAGAGTAACATAACTTTTCCTGATGATGAGATTTTAAGAAACTGGGTTTGTATGACACTCCAGCTCATCTGTTGGGAGGCTTTCTTCTTGTGCCGCCACTTTTGAATAATTTGGTCTTCTCAGAATTCTCAATCTGAATTTTCCAACTTTCCTGTAATTTATCCAACTTTCACTGTCCATTTTCTGATACCCCTTCCTTTATTCTCAAAATCTGTAACAAGTCAGTGGAAGGCCAAGTCCTGCTTGTTGTGTTAACCACATAAGAAATTACTTTTTCTACCCTTTTTAAACTAGGCTTTATTTTCTATAATAAATAATACCTTTCCTATAATCTCTTTAGGTCTGGTCACAATACTTCATTTTTTCTACTGTGCTTAATAAATTACATTTCTATGAAGGGGTTAATTTCCTCTCCTCCATTCTCTGTTCTGTTGTTTCTCCGTATCTTCCTTGAAGAACAACAACTTCTTTCCTCTCATTCCAGGAGATGGGAAAGAAGCTGTGTGGATGTTGCATGGCTGCCTTTCCTACAGATGGCCTGCTGGTGCTTGTCACAGGTGGGATCTCGAATGGGACAGTGGCTTAGTTTGCCTTCCAAGGGCAGTGATGAGCAGTGATAATCCGTGAGTCCACCTTGCTGACCTGGAGGAGACGCTTCCCAGTGTCACTCTGTGAGGGCTGGAGCACGTTTGGAGGTGGATGTTCTCTTACACACAGTGACTTCAATCTCCCCTCTCCCTTGTGTCCCCATGGCAGCAGGTGGGAGCTCACCTGTGTCTCACACCTGCTCTGTGGTCTCCACCACAGTTGTCAGTCACTGTTTTCCACAAGCTCCAAAGCCTCATTCTCTCTTCTGCTGGTAAGGAAAAGGACCAAAACAACTGGATTTAACCCTTGTGGAGCAAAGAAGCCTAAGTGCTGTGATACATGTAAGGAAAAAGAGCACATTCTTTTCTATTTTTCTTTCTCTCATCCTTCCTCTTGGGTTTTTGCAGAATTAGTGATCTTTACTGTGTACATCTGTCCATACTGGTGGCTCATGCCAGAGTGAAAAAGGAAACAGTTTGAAAGTATGAGGAGCATCCTGAGGCAGGAGAAAGAAGAGATTTGTGTGAGAGGAAAGTGATTTGACATAGTGAATGTAGCAGCTGTGGACTGTCCTTTGTTCATGCAGTGCTTCAACACTGTCCTGCGTCTCTAAAGCCTTCACACCTCTGGGGCTCACAAAGATGGTCTGGACATGATCTCAGATGGTCTGGATCCCATTCATGGGTCATACCTCTTCTGTATGTGGTCCCACATTTTTCAGCAGGCAGTCCCTGGTCACAGAGGGTGGACAGGCAGCACCAGGAACCTGTTCAGGAGAGGTGACACAACCCACGTGGCCACATGACTGCAAGGCAGTGTCTGGCACATGGCAGCTCTGACCGCAGGTACAGAATGCAGTCGCTCGATGGGGAGACTGGGGGGAAAACCCAGAAGAATTTAAAAATCTGCTTAAAAGTAAAAAAAAAAAAAAAAAAAGACTCCTGGCCCTCTGGCTGCATGCTGAACCAGAAAAAACCTGTACATGTAACAGTTCAAGTAACGAACCCTAAAAGAGGCCACACCGTGAGACAAAAGATTTTTTTTTTTCTTTTTTGACGTGAGGTACCAATGATGAAAACTGCCAGAGGATGTCGCAGTTGATGACTTAAGGATGGAATTTCCACATTGCTTCTGTGTCCTCTTGGTTGTACTGAGTGACGCCAGCCCTTTGGGGTTACTTGGATGTTGATGGTTTTGTAACAGCTTTTAACGTGCAGGGATTTTATTTTGGACATCAACACTCCTATCTTGGGAGCGGACTTAAGTGACGTTCCATGTTCCTGTCCAGGAAACGTGGGAAATCCTCTCCTTCTCTTGTATAATTGGAGGGGGCTGGGTTAGTGCTCTGAGTAAATGAAACTGCCCCTGCAGTGTTGCCTGGTGTGTTTAGAGATGCTCTTTGGAGGACTTCCAGAGGTGGACTTCATCTTCCAGGAATGGAGAGCTGTGTACGACCCTCTGTGTTTGCAGTTCCCAGTAATGCTGCTGTGACTTTGCTTCTGATCTCTCTGAGCAGACATGAGCAGAGCTGCTCAGCAATAGGCAGCAGGGTAATAACACAAGCAGTTGACATTTCTGCATGAGCTTCCTGTGGCTGGTAGTTTGCTTTTTAAAGGTGAACATCTCAAGACTCCCTCCCGCTCTCCTGATGTGCTATGCGGATGTGTTTAAAGATTTTAAATGAAAAACAAACAAACAAACAACCCTTAGGTTTCCTCAGCCCAAATATCAGTATTTCAGTTCCTGATGTTATTGGTAGTTTCTCAAAGTCAACACTGAGATACATCGCTTGAAGCAATTCTTCTGATTTCTAGAAGGATTTTTTCCCCCTATTTAATAAAATGCAATGTATGTCCTGCTTTAAGTAACGTGGAGGTATCATGGTATTGAAGTGACTAATGGGATTCTAGTGCTGCCGTTTCATTCCTGGGCCGGTTTGAAAACCCCTGGTCGGATAAAAGTTAAGCTGTGGTGAGATCTCCCCTATTTCAGCAAGTTTTTGTGACAGGAGGGGTTTGAAACCACAGTGTTGCAGGAAAAGTTTGATAGCTGCGGCAGTAAAACACTCCCTCTGGCTGTCACCCCCGATCCCGTGATAAATCCGTGTGTCCTGCGTGCGCGCACGTGCACGGCCGCTTTGCAGAACTCGCCGGGATAAACTGGGGTGTTTGTTGTGATTCCCCGGGCAGCTGCGGGCTCCTCGGGCTGCGTTTGGCGAGCTGAGCTGCTCTGCTTCCTGCGCCGAGCCCTGCGCTGGTGCAGCGCGCCGTGCCTGACGAAATCAGGGAATTTCGGGGAGCCCCACGGGGAAGTGAACGCTCTGTCCTCCCCGTCCTCCGCCGTGTCGCGGGTCGAAAGCAACCCCGGGCAGAACTGGTGGCGTGAAGTGAGGGCACGTTCAGGGAACTGCAGGGAGCGGCTCCTTCTCTCGAGCGAATGGGTGCAAAAGCCGCTGGATTTCCAGCAGGGAGAATCTCCGGCCGTGGAGTTTTGTGAGCCCGGCACGGCGGTGGCGGCCCCTGCGCCTTCTGGGGAGGGCTCGTCGTGAAGCAAATGCCACGGCGTACAGCTAACAGGTGGTTAACCAGAGGGAATTTCACTTCGCTGCAGAGATGGGAAACCACAATACGTGTGTCTTCCTCCAGGTTATTCAGTGGGCATTCAGAGAAAAAATCCTGGGCGTGGAGGATGTGGGGGAACATACTAAAAATTTCAAGTTTAGGTTCCCCTGGTCCATTCAGAGACTTTCTAACAGCTCTGTTGGGTGGGTGGAGAGAGACATGTTGTGCCACGGATATCTTTAAGAGCTGTTCTTTTGTTAAGAGATATCAAGATCATACTTGCCCAGAGACATGGTGGATGTCTCATCCCTGGCAGTGTTCAAGGCCAGGTTGGATGGGGCTTTGAGCAACCTGGTCTAATGGAAGGTCCATGACAGGGGTGTTTGGAACTAGATGGTCTTTAAGGTCCCTTCCAACCCAAATTATTCTATGATAATCAGACTGCAGTCAAGGTATTCCTGTTGTAAAGGGCACTATTTCCAAGTGCCCTCACCAAATGATGTGTTTATAGTAAGGCTGTCAAAATCAATTCCTCAAAGAGGTCCCTTTTAGAAGCAGCAACAGGAAACTAGAGTTTTTGGACTCCTTGCTTTATGCTGGTATTGCCAGAGACCACTCTTGCTGAATGGCAAACACTAAAATGATTTCTTCTGCTGAACAGACTGGCTGAAGGTGGCCTGAAAATAAAGAAAATTTAACTGGTGATTTTTCAGGTTTTGGGTTGTTTCTAATAAATGATAAAATTCTTTGAGGGATTTTTAAAGAAAGGAAGGCACGGTAAATTAATGGACAGTACCCAGATATTTCTGCTTGCTTTGTACCATGGACATGTCTGCCCTTTCAGTTGGATTGGCTCTTTTTGGTGTGTTTTACAGAAATAAGTTGGGTAAAGAGATGTCTGGATCCAGAAGAGCATTACATCATGTAATTTCAGTGTGTTCTTCAGGTAGTTACGCTGTAGTGATGTTACATGTGCATTGACAGATAATTTACAGTCATCAAAATGAATTCCCTTTATCTACTAATCTGATTTCTTATCTCTCATATGTCAGTTTCCCAGATACAGCTGGAATGAACAGGACTAAAAACAATCATACAAACCCCCAGGCCAAGATGGACTTTCTGCAGGAATCTCCCAGAAGCCAGAAGAGGTACAGAGCTTTGTTCCCTTTCTGTGTGTGTGCCAGTACAGGAATATGAAAATTGCAGTCCCTGATAAAGAGTCCAGGGGCAGCCTCTGACAGAGGCCAGTGATGATTAATACAGTGATGACTGTATGTTGGTTCTTTTTCTAATCTTATTTCCCTGAGGATTCCCTGTTGGCTTTTGTCAGCTAGTGGTTTAGGGACTTCCTGAGCCAGATGCTGTCATCCACACTTGTGCTTAAAAGGCAACAGACATTTCTTCCTTCAGTTCATCTGACCATTTTTGAACCCATTCATCCTTTTGCCATCTAAAACATCCCATGGCAGTCAATTCCCAAATCTGATTATGCTTTTTTTTTAAATGAAATAACTTTGTGGTTTAGGTTTGTCTGGGGCTTTTTCATCACTTTATACTGAATCCCTGCCTTATGAAAACCATCAAGTACTAATCCTGCATTCACCATGTTGCTCACTCCTGATTTGATAAACCCCAGCTGTCAGTCATCTTTCTTCCTACTCAAGAAGTTTGGGCTCAGTTAATCTTTCCTTGTGTGAAAGCCTTTCTGTATCTCTGTTTGGTTCCGTTTTTTAGGTATTCTGTGTGTTGTCTGCCTATAGTTTATTAGGAGGTGACCCAAGCTGTACAGTGGTGATGAGAAGTGGATTTTGTCATTGTCAGCACAATGTCTTTGGTTACTCTCTCCAATTCCCAGCTTCTTTTTGTCTTTGTTGTGGCACCTGATCCCTGCCATGGTAGTTCAGGGAGCTTTAAACTAACCTTGGGACAGCCAAGAACATCATGTTTCCTGAATGACTCGCAAAAGGTCCTCTGCCTGTAAGCACCAGGTCAGACTTTGTGTGGAATGGTGTGCCAGTACCTATCAGTTAAGACATGGATTTGTGGTTTTTACAAAAGCTAACTTTGCTGGAGAGGGAGAGGATGGTTTTATATTGTTATAAGTTACAGTTGTTGGTCCTCTCCAAGTTCCACACCTGTCTCCTTTTATTCCTCCCTCCCCCCCCAAATGATACAACTCTAAGAAATGGAAAGGAAAATCTTCCCTAAAATTGTTTTGGTTTCTTTTCTGATCCCAAAGGACAACACCTGAGCTGTGCTTCAAAATATCAATAATTCCCAGGATTACAAAAGCAAAATTCTTTTAAGAAGAGGAGCTGATAAGAAAACAGGAAGCTGATCCTGACAGTCTAATCTGTGCTGCATGCAAGGAATTTGATTTCAAAATCCTTCCCAAAATTAGCACTTTCCATCCCTTAAGTCTGTGTTTTTTGCAGTTGAAGAGTTTTGTCATTGGCTTTACTGGTTTGAGCTACTTTTGGGTTTTTCTGGGAATGTAGATGCATAAAGAAGCTTTAAAGGTCAGTGATCTATGCTGATACGTTGAAACTTTAGGCATCAGGTCTCTTTTCAAGTGTACTGGAATGTCCAAATATATGCTAAGAAAGGTATTGGTTCAAGAAAGTTCCAGAAGGTGATATTATAAGAAAATTGTAAGAAAATTTCAAATGATTGTTGAAGTTTTTAATGAATTTTTAAAAGAAGCTTAATGAGTTCTGAAGCACTAATCTTGTTCTGAAACAGTTGATCTTTTTCTCTTTGGAAAAATTGGAAGGAAAATTTAACTTATTTTTCAGCCTTACCACAAGCCAATTCTGGCTGTCCCAGAGAGATGGTAGAGGCAGCATTTATTATGTGGGAAAGGATGGAATACTATTGCAGACCAAACTGAGGTGGAGGAATAGCTGTTTTGTCCAAGGTATTAGTTGATCTAGTGAAACCCTTGTCCTGAAATAACATCAAAGATGACATTAGACCTTAATCTGGTGTTGAACTTCCATTTCTGGAGGACCCTGTTACCTTCCAGCCCCTCTGCTGTGTCTCTGCATGAAGTCACTTTGTATTTTGTCTGCCATGCAAAGCCAGTGTTAAATATGCATCGTGTTTTCTTCTGTTTCGCTCGAATTTTATTCTTTTCTTGGAAGATTTTGCCTGGCATTCCTCTCACTGTCTCAAGACAAAATGCCCTCGTTTTTTTCTGCCTTTTATTTTGATCCCCAGCCCCTTTCATTTACTTTTCTCAGCCCTCACAAGTGTTCTGTTTTCTAGCAGAAGAGACAGCCCTGTGGCAGATGTCTCCTGTTGTTGGGTTCCTGGTACCTCTACTTACAAAACCAGAGCACTGAGCTGCAGCCAGAGGTACTCCCCTTAGCTGGGAAGTGGCTGTGGGAGTGTGTCCACAGCACCCTGTGTGTTCCCTGCTCCCACAGCCACCCTCCACCGGTGCAGGAGAACATTTCAGGGAAGCAGGAGGTGAAGCCAGATGTACAACTCTAAACAGCACTGCCAAAGACAGGATTGCTTTCTCGGCCTTTCTTCCACAGCAGCCCTTCTACTCATTATCTTCTTGTGCATAAATTTAGTGCCTTTCTATGCTGTCAATGCTGGGCACTCTTATGGCAGCACCAAACCTGACGAGCCAGGGTTACTGGGAAGCTCCAAGCCTGGCCTACACTCTGCTGCTGCATATCTTCCTATGTCCCTCTGCCTAATTTCACCCTAACCCATTTCACCCTCGCTGTGGGCGGTTGAACCCCATCCCTGCTCTGCTGGAGCTGCTGAGCAGTCCCTGGGCAGTCCCTGAGGCTTCTTGGAGTCACGCTTGGCTGTTGTCACTCCAGTCTCAGCTGTGTTTTAAGGTAGCAGTAGGAGCTTTAACCACTGCAAGTCTCCGCTGTCGAGAGCAGGACTGCCCCGCTGCTGTGAGTTTGGCATCTGGGAAGAGGAGCCTGAGGGATTGGATCCAGGCATTAAAAATCCATGAACTTTGTTCAGCAGGATCAGGGCTTTTTTTTTTTTTTTTTTTTTTTTTTTTTTTTTTTTTTTTTTTTTTTTTTTTTTTTTTTTTTTTTTTGTTGTTGTTGTTGTTACAGATAGGGGGTGGCATAGGGAGTGTAATTTTTTTTCTTTTTCCCTTCCTAGTTCCAGTTGTTCTGCATTAGTCACTGGTGCTGATTAAAGCCCAACCCAGATTAAATACACTGAGGTGACTCCTTTACCACTGTGTCAAGGATCGAATGACACAATCCCTACCTCTACAATGGGAGCCCATATGTCAGACCTCCCTGAAGTGGTGGTGGTGGTGGTTAATGGCAAGGCTTTCCAGGAGCTAAGAAAAAAAAGAACAAAAGGTTAAGCCTGGATGGGTGGAGAAGGGAAGAGGTGGGCACGAAAAGGAACAGAAGAGCTGGCAAAGGAGTTTCACCTTCCTGTAATCATGCATGAAAGCAAAACTTGGACCTGCATATCTGAAGGCTTTTGGAAGCTGGAAGAACAAAATCTCATGGCTTTTATGATTTTTCTGGTCCTGACCAGTGCAATGGGAATGCAAAATTTTTGTCTTTTTTGTCCTTGAATTGGGGGATGTGTAGAAGTGATGTGAAGTGAAATTTGCTGTACTGGAAAGATTGCAGGCAGGCTGCATGGTTTCCTTGCCTTTTACAAAGATGTAGCTGGACTCCCCTCAGTCTTCTGCTCCGTTGTCATATTTTATAATACTTTGTTGAAGTCCTGTGGCTTGCTGTCCAATTTTTTTATTATTGTTATTTTTTCCCCCTGTTTTTCTTGATACACAATTTCCAAAGCACAGTGCAGTACTTCAGCTGTGCTTCATTAACCCCACGTGGAGCAGAGAGATTTCTTCACATCCAGCTGACAGCTCTTCTCTTTATCCCCTGCACTTTTGTGTCTGGCTTATTTGCAGCAGCCTGGGGCTCCATCCAGCCTCCGATTCTTTCTGAGGACTTGGCCCTGATGTGATTCCTTGACACGAGTTTGTGCAGTTCGTTGTCCTCAAACTTGGCACTTGCCCTTGCTGAACTGGCGGCATTTCCCAAAACATTTGTTTGCCAAAGCCGTTCTGATTCCTTTCATCTGTGCACTGGCACCTTGTTTTCATTTGGGATCTGCATGTGCATTTAGTACATTTTCTCTGTCCATCCCCCAAGCAGTAATGAAAACATCTCGTTGTTAGGTTCAGGATCAATCTTTGAGGAGCCTTGCTGGTATGCTCTCACAGACCAGTTTTTCACCCTCAAAGAGAATGTTTTTCAGAGTTTATTTACTAAAATGTCATGCGAAAAAGGCAACTGAAGCTCTCTTTCACAACGTTTATTGTTCTTCTTCTGTCCACAAGAGCTGTTGTTACCCTGAAAAAGGAGGAAACAGCTGGCGATTTGACCATGAGTAGCAGCCAACATAAATTTTTCAAGCATAAATCACCTCCTTGCTGTCAGGTATCTAAAAATCATCTGCTTGTTCTTTTGAAGGGAGATTAGTTTGGTTTCGTTTTTAAGATGTTTATCCCTTCTGGACTTCTGGAGTTTTATTCATGACCTTCAAAACAAGATTGAATCTCTTTGGGAATTCAAAAAATTCAACTGATTTTTTAATTGTAACCTTTTTGATGATTAGCAGCAACTCAGTTACTTTGAAAAATTTAATGTATCTCACAAATCTCTAGTTTAAGTTCATGGTCCCTTGTTATCACATTGTTTGTGTTTTCTGCTCTCTTACAGCTGACTTTGGTGAGGACAACAGGAACTCTGCTCTTTTATCAATTCCAGTCCTCTTCTCTTGGTCAGAGTCCTTTCATTTTCCTCTTGCAGTTTAATATCAGGATCCTAAATACTGTGTGCACACAAGTGAGTTTCAGAAGGACACGCTGAAGTTTGGTGTAATTATATACAGATTCACTGTCGTATAAAGATCAGAAATTCAGTCATGTCAGCAGTGATTAATGCCAGTGGAAATGTTTTGTGCTTAGCCTTGCTCTAGTTCTTCAGTAGATACAGACCAGCATCTCAGGGTGACCCTCGTGCAGCCCGGGAAAGCACACAGGTCACATTTGTGATGCACTCACAAACTCACTGGAGAGTTTCCAAAATGATTGTTTGGTTTTAGTCAGCGCTGCTGTTGCCTCACCTTTGTGAGCAATGGAGCAGCATCGGTGTTGTAAGACAGAGCAGGGAATGCTACAGGCACTGGCAGTAAGCGTGAGGGATTGCTGAGCTATCACGCACATGGTCTGGTGTGATTCAGTCTTCACAAAACAAGAGAGCAGCTACTAAGAGATGTAGAAATCTCATCTAACTGAGCCATTAGGAAATCAGACACAATGAAACAACAGTTGCTGTACCCCAGGCTCACCATAAAACCTGCTCAAGCTGCAAAAAAATACAGGTGTCATGGGCCATGAAGTCAGCAAAGAAGGGATGACTGATCAGTATCCAGCCAGGCAATGGAGAGGGTCTAATGGATGTGTAGTGAACCATACCAGTGGGATTTCAACTTGCTGTGATTTAGAGTTACGAAATGGGTTCCTGCATTAGACCTCCCAGGTGTTCAAGGCTCTCTTGCTTTCTTTCTGTTAGCCAAGTTTTCAAAACAAGCCTGTGCATTTGAACTGAGGAATTTCTAGAGTCTGCCAAAATAAAGTGGAAAGTTTATTTCCTTCCTCTTCACCCTCCACCCCTGCCAACAATGCACTGTGTTGTCTTTCTTATAAACACTTCAAGAAGTGCTTGTTTTAAAATCCATGCTAAATAAGCTGTTGTTCTGAATATTCAGCACTGGTTCCTGAGGTGTCTTTGTTTTTTGTTTTAGCTGAGGTTTTAGGTGTCTCCTCTGTACCTCCCTCAGAGCTATTTATTTACTTGTAGATCTGGAAGACTTTGAATGTGATAGTTAATAAATAAATACATAAAATCCCTCTCAGGATTTGGGTCAGGGGGAGAGGCAGGAGAAAGGGAGAAATGAGTCGGTATTGTCTTGACTGGTGTCAAACAGTTCAAGCTCAGGTAAACCTGGGGGTCTTGGTAGGCACTCTGAACACGAGCCATCAGGGTGTCCCTGTGCTAAAGGTGGCAGCCCCTGGGCAGAGCATTGCCAGCACTGGGGAGACATCTGCTCAGCACCTGGAGCAGTCTGGCTCTGGACTCCCCAGTATGGGACAGACAGGGACATACCCAGGAGAGCCCAGCAAAGGACCACAAGGATGATTCAGGTTTTGGAGCATCCATCAGACACGGAGAGGTGAGAGCTGAGACTGCCCAACCTGTAAAAGAGAAGGCTCAGGGGGATCTTGCCGATGTGTATAAATACGTGATCTAGGGGCAGGACAGAATTCTGGATCCAGACTTTGCTCAGTGGTGCCCACTGACAGGACAAGAAGCAGTGGGCCCAAGTTGAAATACAAAATTCCACTTAAACATAAGCAAAAACTTTTCTGCTGTGAGGGTGATTGAACCAGGAGCAGATTGCATGGAGAGGTTATGGACTCTTTGTCCTTGGAGATGGTCAAAACCTGACTGGTCACAGCCCCAGACAACCTGCTCTAGCTGACCCTGCTTTGAGTGGGGGAGGTTGGACTAGGTGATCTTCAGACCTTCCTCTTCCCAAGCTCAATCATTCGATGGTTTTTGCAAACTTT
Source organism: Empidonax traillii (assembly GCF_003031625.1). Classification (NCBI taxonomy): domain Eukaryota; kingdom Metazoa; phylum Chordata; class Aves; order Passeriformes; family Tyrannidae; genus Empidonax; species Empidonax traillii. Next base: position 115,010 of record NW_020955514.1, read on the forward strand.
CCATTGATTGTGACAGTCATAAATTTGGCTTAGGCAAATAATTCATGCCTAGACCTGCTATCTTCATTCAGAAGTTTCCAGTAAGTTTCTTTCTGTGTTTCCTTTAGGTACTGGCTCCATGCCCGTGTCCTTTTCTGTGAAATACTCTTGCATGCCTACAGAATTTTTCATTATTGATTTAATGCATGCTTAAAAGCCATTCTACTGTTTATTTCCTAAAAGTCCCTTCCTTTATGGTCAGTCTTGGCTTCCAAATCCATGAGCTTTTGTAGCCTTTTGTTGTGTTTATGTTATCCTTTTCCCTATTTGACCTCTCTCTTGCAAAGAGCTGGAGTGGAAATCCCAAACTCCAGACGCACAAACACAAAGTGAGATTTTCTGAACCCGTAGTCCACAGATGTTACTTGAGGTTCTGCCTTTCCAAATGTGAAGGATCCTGCACTGGTTGAGTTCATTACCTGCCTTGATTGTCAGCCTCTTGTGTAGATCAGCTTCACCTTAACTCATGGGCCATTGCATCAGGAATTGGGGTAATTGCAGTGTTATAAGCAGCTGTGTAGCTCCAGGTTGTCCTGGTTTGGTGCACTGAAGACCTCAGAAGTTGTTGCAGGTTGTGTTGCTGCCACAGGAGTTTTTGGCTGAGCTTTCACTGTTCAAGCCATGCCTGCTGGAAGAGAGGTGTTAATGATGTGCTGATATATTGAGTAAGGCAGGCTTTGAACCACAGCCTCTTTGTGGATAGCCAGTGGTGGCACGGGGTTGGGTGTACTGGAGACTTGCTCTTTGTGCTGGAACTGGGACTTTTAGTCATAGCTTTCAAAGATAGTGGGGGTCTGTGTTTTGTTGGTTTTTTTAGTGCACTTAAGATGTTGCACGATCATTGTAATTATTTAAGTATGTTACCTCCAAATGTGGGCACAGCCTTAAGCTACAGCAAAATATTCAGAAAAACTGCTGAAGAGGTGCAGAAGCCCAGATTCTTATAGTAGACATGGGGTCCATTTCTGTGGATGATGGGGATGTTCTGTGCCTCTCTGGTTACAGAAGCGACCTGAGAGATGAGTTTTGTGAACATCTGTTCAAGTTGTTGTCTGTTGTCACTATCAGTTTTTGCATCATTGCAGCAAAACAGAAGAGCTTGCAAGTACCTACAGTACAGGCATCCTCCTGGGGCTTGGCTCAAAATAGTTCAGGTGCCCAGACTCTAAAAGAGGTGCGGGTATAGATTTTGGTGGCTGCCAGATCCAGTTTGTTTACAGCTGCTGGGAGCAAAAAGGCACAAGCTGACTGCAGGGAAGAGGAAAAGGCAGCGTTGGCCTCCCTTTGCAGGCTGTCAGGGTGGCTTTTACTGCTCAAGTATTTCCCAACCTTGTTCCTGCCCAGTGTGTGTAACCAGTGATATCAATGCACGCAAGGGGGTATGGCAGAGGCAGGAGGGACAGTGTCCTCACACCACATTGCAGCAACTGCACACTGGAGGTTCCTCAGCTGTGCTGAGAGGAAGTGGTTATTCAGTCTTGCTGCCATTTCAGGAAGACTTAAGCTCCAGTAAACTTTCCCTGAGAGAGTCACCTGGAAACCACAGAAGTGAAAATTCTTATTTGCCCACTGTCTGTCAAAGGAGACGCCACCAGGAGGAAACTTAAAACAAGGTGGGCACAAACCCTGAGTGGAGGGGAAAGGCCAGACCAAGTGCTGTCCCCACTGCCTAGGAGTTACCCTGGCCAGCACACACTAATTTTCTCCCTCAGTGGTTGTTGTTAGAGTTGAAGGCTGTGACATTTTGAAGGAGGGGGTGTGGGGCCATGCAACCACGTGTGTGTAGGTGCAACAAAACAAAGCTTTAAACAGCTCACAGACTAAGTTGTCACCCGTTCTTTGGGTGGCAGTGACAAGGTGGTTGTACTCATCAGTTTTTTCCGCTGTCACCATGCAGAGAGTTTAGGGGATTCCATACCTGGTTATCAAAGGATGGATCTTGTGTAGGAGGGGAAAGCCTGCCTGCACCCCACACTGGCTTGTAGTCTTGGCCACAGACTTTAGTCTCTAAAACACCCTGGTCTAGTCTACATCTTTGCCTTGGTGTTTCTATCAAACAAATCCCACCTTATTCCCCTTTCCAGACCCTCTCTGCTCACTGGAAATGCTCCAGAGCCATCCCCTCTGTTCCTGGCATAAACCTTCTGGGCTGTCAGAGACACCCCCCTCTTCCCCTTGGGCCAAGCAAACCACCAGGGCACCACCTGTGCCCTATTTGGTTTGGAATATCTCTCTTGCAACAAGACTGGCCCTGAAAAGGCTTGGAACGTTCCAGGTGCCACAGAGGAAAGTGGCAGCGTGACCACTGGAGCTGAAATGCCTTTTGGTGACCACTCCTCTCTGTAATACAAAGGGTACTTGAAGAAGTAAGAAGGGCAATTGCTGCTGGTGCTTGTGGGGCCAGGCTTGGTGTTTAGAGGCTGTCATCTGAGGTGATCATGTCAGGGGCTCTGGGTGACAGTGAACTGATGGTGAACACCCCAAGAACTGTTTTTGTGTTTGACTGTGATTGGAACAGGAAGAAGTGGGCTCTGATGATCACTAAGTGGACTGCTCAGGAAAAAGAGAGGGCCTGGCCTCCTCAGTCCTATTAAAAGATATTACTTGTGTTTTAAAGCTATTTTATTGTCATGAAGATGCTGTCAAAATTCTGCTTTATTGAAAAACAAGAGGTGCAGACTTTGAGTCAGAGCTTATTTTGCATCTTTCACCCTCTATTAAAGGCTGAAATCCCTTCTTAGCACAAGAAGTGGGTGTACCTGCACATGCATGCCTATTGCCTGCTACACCCAAGTTTCAGATTCTCTGCAAACCCCCCCCCATTCCTTGTTCAGTCTCTGGTGATGCCATGTACCCTCATCTGTATTCCTTCCATTTCTCATCAGAGGGTTACTTTTCATCACTAATTTTAGATCTGACCTTGCAATTACTTGGAACCATGAGCTTTAAGCCATGTTTAAAAGTTGCTCCCAGGACATGGCTCAGTAGTGATGAGGTTAGTCTGGATTTCACCTGCTCTTTCTGCAGTTTGTGGGCACTGTTCTGGAGAACTGGAGGATCTTCACGTGCTCTGGACTCTCTCATCTCTTCCCCTCTCAACATGCTCACCCATCAAAGAGCATCTCGGACAAATAAATACTGACTGGTAACTGGGAGACTTGTTTTAAGAGCAATTAAGAGTATTAGAGTAGGTCACCATGGACCTCAATGAACTTTGTAACTGCAGTAAATAAAAAGGCTTTTATAGCTTCCCACTCCTGCCATTGATAGGTGCCAGTTTTAACAACATTTAGACCTCGTGCTCTCTCCAGGCAGTTGCATTTGGTGTGATGCAAATCACACCTTATCTGTGATGTGCAGCAGCAAAGCACAGACAGACAGACTTCCTTCACTTCTCTGCTCCAGAGCATGACAGGGGACATGTCCCTCATTCTGAGAATCATCTTATGCTCATTCACAGTAGGCATCTGGTCGATCCTAACCACAGGTACAATTTGTCCCTCCCACGTGAAGGTTTGCTGGCCTCTTCTTTGGGGACATGTATCTCTGGAGAGCTGTCCCTGTGCAGGAGACCTTCCCCACATCTCTGCCCAGATGGGCCTGCACTGAGATACCCAAACAGGGGGAAAGTTGCCTTCCTTAAAAACACATCCCCCCTCGTGCCCACCAGACCCGTGTGTAACAGGTGCTGTTTCAGTGCATCACTAAACTGCCAGGGAAACACGGTGTGGTTTAGGGGTCCTGCCCTGTTCAGAGTAAGGAGGGCTCTGGAAGATGCAGGCTGCTGGTGAACTTCTGCCCCACTCGCACCTCTGTGCTCTTTGCTTTGTCCCGCTGTGACATGTGAGGGGCAGGGATGGGCTCTTGCCAAGTGCTTGGATGAGTCTTGGATAACACTAAGGATGGGAACTGCTCTAGCTTTTGTTTCCTTGGGACACTACAACAGGTCTGTTTTGGGCCTTGCTCAGTGGCTCTGGCCAGAGTCAGTGCTTAAGGAGCAGTTTCCTGAAACGTAGTATGTTTGTCTCATGGGGGACAGATGTATCTGCTGGTAAGAATCAACCCAGTTTAGGGCTCAAATTTGAACTGGTTTTGGTGGAGGGCAGATACCTATGCTCTATGATTTTTTTTAAACTTGTGGCTTATCACAACAGCCCGGATCAAAGGAACATCCCTTTTCCTCTGGAGATGCCTGGTTCCCATCTGCCAGCTGTCGTTGGGGGTGGCACATGGGAAAGCTCTGTCCTTCCTCCTAGGAAGGTAAGAACAGGCCTTGCAGGAGGTGGAGCAGGTGCTCAGTGCTGAGGTCAGCAGGTGGTGGGAAGGAGGAGTAGGATGCTCTGTTAGACTGTGCTCACCTGTCATGAAGCACTTCACATCTCACCCAGGTCCCCCTTTTCTCTTGGTAGGTGATATTTTTCTCTCAAATGTCTGTGGACCTTTGCATACCTGTCTGCATGCCTGAACTTCCCTGAGATGGTCAGAATGAGGAGTGATTCTTCTGTGGGTGAGCCCCTTTCTTTGCTCCTTTTCCCTCTTGTCTGAGCTGTGATTGCTTAGTCAAAGGAGATCTGAGTGTCTCTCACCTCCCCATGTGTGTGTCCCAAGAGAGATGGAGACCCTGCCCTGTTGTAGCGTGGTCTGAGACCTGCATCCTGCTTTGCACTGGGCAGGACAAAAACAAGGACTTTGTGTGTGGGACTGGTCACAGTGGGGCTGCTCCCAGAGCTGGTCTGTGTGACTGTGGCTCTCCTCCCAGCTCAGGGCACAGGTGGTGGGTGCAGGTGGCTGGTTTGTTGAAACTACAGCTAGCACAGCCCAGAGAGAGGGACAGGAGGGAGAGGACAGGTTGTCACCTTGCCCTCTGTGCCATCAAGGCACTGTTCCCATGGTGCAGGCTCTCTCTCATCTTGGCAGAGAAGGTAACCCCAGCTATCACCCAAGTCCAGACTGCTGTGGAGAAGGACATGGAGCTGAGAAACCCATTGTTCCATTCAACTGTGACATTTTGGGCTGTGCAGGGGAAGTTTGGGACATGGCTGGAGGAAGTCTGGCTGCATGAAACTGAGCAGCTCAGCAGGGCATGGGGTGTGCCAGTGCTGGCCAAAGAGCTGGTGGAGCACACGCCAGGCTGCCTGGTGACACATCCCTTGTGTATAAACGGCCTGTAATATTTGTGTGTAACCAAGGTGCCTACCTGTGATTTAAAAAAAAAAACCTTCAAATGCTTTTTATGCGAAGGCAGATTTGGCAAAGAGATTTGGTGAGTGCAGGATGGGAGAGGAAGGTCCCACTGCTCTTTCCTCCCTCCCACTCCTTGAGAAATTAGAAGGTGAAAGCCTCAGGCAAGGTGAGTTGCTGTGACACCAAGGAGGGGAGGGTCAGCACGAGCAGGCAGCTGCCCTGCTCACGGGTGCTCGGCCCAGCAATCAGCCAGGTCTCCAGAAGATGTGCTGGAGAGCTGGCCCAGGGAAAAGTGATGAGGCAACAAGTGTGGTTAAGTACACACGTCTAGAAGGCACCAAAAAAACCCATTTGAAGTAAGCTGTGTCGTAACCCACCGTCTGGTTCAGTGCTGTTCACACCAGAGCTCCGTGTGCCTTGGAAATACCTCAGGCTCCTGAGGGAGCCTGTCGGCCACTATCAACACCTTACATCCATCTCATGCTGTGCAGTGTTCCTGCACCAGCAGCTTCTTGCCAGCAAGTGTAAAAAGAGGAGGAAAAAGTGGATGTACTAATGAGAAATGAGAAGAACACACTGAACAGCAGTGGGAGCAAAGACACAAGTGCTCTGCCACTGGGGATGGTTGGTGCCTTGCAGGAGCCCCAGGTAAGCAGTTACTGCAGCACCTTGTGCATCCCCACCTGTGGCAGGGAACACTTCAGTGAGGGTGCTGGGCTGTGCTTTGCCCTTAGCAAGGGATTTGAGGCATCAGGTGAGAAGGCAGGAGTAGTTAACCTGAGACCCCGTCCCTCTGCAGAGGTCCTGCTGGGCCGACCTGCTGCTTCAGAAGTATTTCTTATTCTTTAGGTTTTAAGCTGAAATGCCCCCTCCCCCCAGCTGATAGCTACTGGAGCATGGTACTATGAAATATTACTACAGCATACTTTGAATTCACATAGATTTTGTAGAAAAAGCATTTGAGACTTCCCTTTTTTAGAATGAGAAGCACTGCTGTTCTGAGTATAATGGTGTGGCATCTTATTTGGAATTTCCCTTGCTTTCTATATATACACATGCAGCAAAGCCACAGGAAATGGAAGTTTAAAAAAAAATCATAGAGCATAGGTATCTGCTTTTTGAATAAATTTTATTCTTGCAGTCAGTTCTATTATTAGTGAGCACCTAATCTTGAGGCATCATTTAAAGCTTGTTTTAAAAGATGTCCTAAATCATTGGAGGGGGAAGCAGACGTTGCCTTAGAAGTTGCACGTTATTTGAGAAGCTTTTTAGGCTCTGTACGGCCCATGCTGTGGGAGACAGCACCATTGTTGATCTTGTCTCCCTTGGGCTTTTGGGGTAGAGACCAACTTCTGAGGCTTTTTTTGTGGCTGTGTTTTCTAAGTGAGTCAGTGTTGCCTACAGCTGCTGTCGTGATTGTGTGCTGAGGGCCTACTTCTGCATGGCAACCAACATGGTTATTAGTAAACAGCCTTTACTTTAAAATCCCAAACAAAATACATTCTAATTAGGCCCAGGAGAAATGAGGACCTGCAGCTGAAGGTTATACACTCTGAACACCTCGTTGCTGGTGAGGGGAGGCAGCTGCTCAGGAGCTCTGAGTTGCCCTGGGCCTGAACTCAAGTTGATTTGTAGAGCTGAGAGAAGGTCATTTACTGAAGGAGGAATTTTAGGGGAAGGGATGGACTAATCATGAAGGTAGTTGGACAAATCCATCTTGGCAGCTCTTAATATGCTAAGACATATTCCCACAGGTCCCAGAAGAGAGGCCTGTTCTCAGCCTCCCTGCACTTGCAGTCCTGGACCTCTGTCAGTCTTCTACCATTGTCGTGCCTCTGCAGTACAGGCATGGTTCACCTGAGTGATAGATTTACACAAGCCTCAATGGGCATTAACTTTCCCTGAAAACAGGGTTCATTTCTCTTGGATGCCTTCTGTTACCAATACAGCAAATAAGGAACTGAGCCCCATTGGGTCATACAACTTCTCTGTATGATTTCAGAAGTCTCTTGTGTGAGTACAAGTGTCCCTGCAGTTTTACAAATGATGTGTGTTTCTGTGAACCAGCGTAGTACAAATGGATAATGAAAGTTCACTAAGTTTATGCTGCTGAAGTTCCTTTCACTGTATGCAGTTACTTTCTTACTCATTGTGCCTTTATTGCTTTCTTTTAGGAAAGAAGTTGGGTTGTTCTTACCATTTAACCAAGAAAGACACACTACATTTGGTGACCATCCAACAGGCAGAGAACACCAGTGAGAGGCCAGAAGGAGCTTTCCTTAATTTAAAGGGTTCAAAAATGCTGGAAACTCGTGGCTGCTCTCATTTCAGTGTTGGGGCAGTGGACCTGACAGGTTTTATGCATTCTGGTCTGAAAGTTGAGGAATGTGATTTGTGAATGAATGTAGGTCATGGTGGGAGTTGCTGGGGATGCCTTGGTATGTGTGCTTTGCCTGGTGAGGAGGGGGCAAGTAAAGACTTTGTAGTGTTTCTTCAAGAGATCTACCAGGGAATTTGGTGTAAAAGTCAAAGCACTGCATAACAGACAACTTTTCTTAGGAGCAATCGTTTATGCCCTATCATCTGAAGCAAACATTTGCACGTTAGACATTGGTAGTTCTTCACAGTGTAACTGTTTTCTTGGTTAAGCCAAAGCAAGAAAGAAATAGTTAGGGTTTTTCACCAGCCAAAAGAAAAAAAAAACCAAAACAAACAAAAAAAAAAAACCCTCAGTAGAAAACGGTGAAGTAAAACAGCTCTGAAGGGAGGTAATTTTGTACAGAAATCCTACAGATCTGTCCTAGATTTTTGCCACAGGTAGTCAAATTCCAGTCATGATTTATTGCAGTGTTTATTGCTTTAGGTGGTAGCTGTAATCTGTGCTTATCTATAACTTCACTTGTTTGTGTTTGTTGGTCCAGTGTTGTTCTCACTGTTGGTATATCCAGTCTCCCAGCACTGAAGTGCCCTCCTTTCCCAGGATTAGTATGAAATCAACCTCTGCTTTGACTGGAGAATAATTCACAGAACTTAAATCCACAAGAACAGGTACCATTACTTTCTGTGTACTGCAGATTCTTGTCTCTAATTCTTGCATCTATATCTAATAATTGTAAGTCAGTCTGTCCAACTCTACCCACATGATAGTGGAAACCTATAGCAGACTTCAGCTTCTGATGTATATTAAAGCAGTCACCATCTCTGCAATTAAAAAAAGGCACTGCCAAGATTTAACTTGCTTTGCTGTTGGTTTGTTTTTTTAACTGCCTTGTAGGGTGACTCAATAAAAAAATCAAGTGCCTATTCTGCTGTATCAATCACTGGCAATTATCACATTGATACCCACTGAAGCTGTAAACCAGGCTTGTTTAATGAGACCAGTCAGAAAAAGTAAGATTAGTTTATGCCACAGGAAGTTTAATCATGTTTCTCAGCTTATATTCTGTGGGCTGCATCTGATCTCTTAGGACCTTAAAAGGCAATGTAAAAATGGTCATTAAAAAAAAAAAAAAAAGGAAAAAAATCTCTGCATGTTGTGTTGGTTAAAACAAGCTAGTAATCAATCACAGGTAATCAATCAGTTGTAGATGAGATTAATAATAACCATTGCATGCAGCATTCAAGTGCAATGGCCCAGACATCCTTTTTTGGTATTATCCCACCTAAGGCAATAGTGGCATAAACCACTCTCTTCCTTTAGGGCTGCAACAGGATCCTGAAAAGGAAATATCCAGAAAAATATCCACAATCCTCCTAAGGTGTAGAACAGGGAACAAAGCAAAGCAGAAGACAGGAGTGTTTTCTTTAATGATGAAGTGTCATGGTTGCAGCAGGCCTTTACTTTGGATCCCATCCTTAACCCCAACTCTTGCCCAGTGAGAAACACCTGGAGCCAAGGCTGGAAAAAACTGTGGCCCTCTCATGTCTGTAAACTTTAATTTCAGATACTTCTTCTCGAAACAGCCCCCTGCTATTTGTTGTAGTTCTCTGCAGTGCAGACAAGATAAGAAGAAATTTAAGATAGCATTGGCATAGTCATAGATGTGTGGCAAGGTAGGACATTAAACGTGTTCCTGTGCCTCTGAAAGGTCATTCTTCTGCTCAGAGTGATTTTTTTTTTTCAACATATTTGAAAATAGTCTGAGAAGCTGGGATATCATTGAAGTAATGAAATAAGTCATATCTGAAGCAGTGACATTTAATTAGCCTTTAATATAGCCACTGGGACTATTTCACATTTAAATACTTACACTGAAAGACAGATTTTCAACCCCTTTACTAATGTAGTAAAGCAACTGCCCAATCACTTTTATTATAAAAATAATCCTTAGGTAAAATAGGAATATAATCAATAATTACACAAATACACATTTACAAATCTGTAAAATAGTTACTTATGGCACAGAAAATATAAATATCCCTGTACCTTGTCTCTGTGCAAAAAGACAGGCTAGTTCTAGTCAATAACCAGCCCTTTCATGGTTTTTTCACTTCTTCTGATTTCAGTTAAACACAAGGATTTTCAGATGATATGTTTGAAAGTTCAGCATCAATAGACAAGAAAATACTTTCACTTTTAATCCAGATAAAGCACAGTAAGATTTTTTTCCTATCTTTTGTAAAAACATCGCTCCCTGTTCTTCAGGCTGCATTTTTGGAAGAGGAGGAAAATTTCAAGTTCAGCAATTTTTTTCACAAGCCATCAGACTGTGGTAGAGAATTAGAACCCAAATAGGAGTCAAGCTGCACTCTGAAGCTGAACTCCCACTGCAGGTTTCAGTTTAGTTTGTAGTAGAATTTGCATTATGCTTGCCTTCTTCCTTGTAGCTGTCAAAAATAATTCTTCAGAAAAACACTTTTTTTTCTCTTGAGGCCTTTCATACAGTCCAAGAGAAGGTGAAATGAAGCAAGAGGTAGATGCTGTTCATTCTCCTAATTCCCAAGAGCTCTCCATTTGAATGACTCTGGTCGGGGACTGTAGGAGATGTGGATAGAGCCAAGTTTTCTGTCTATAAAGTAGTGATTGACTTACACCCCCTCACAGCCCGTGGTCACTGGCAACATTCAGCAACGTGCTTGAGGAATTCATCGCTGAGTTCATCCCTGAAAAACCTCATGCAGTGAGGGCATCGGAGTTCACCCTGTGCCCTGCCTTCCGATCCCGAGTTTCCACTGTCAGCAGGAGGAGAAGCTTGTTCAGACTGTGAAGGTGTTCTTCTCGTGCCTGTTTGGCCTGGGCTGCTGCCTTGCAGATGTTCCACATTCGTCTGTGGGTGCAAATGATTTTTTTTACCAGTGTGAACTCTGAAATGACTACTTGTGTCTCTTGAGTCCTGGAAAGAGAAAGAAGAGCTCTTGAAAACGATGCAGTGAAAAGATGTCCTTTAACAGGTGATATTTTATCACCTTTATCTGAAAGACTGCTCAAGTATTTATCAGATATTTGTAAATAAAATATTAATCAGGTTTTGCAGTGTTCTTAATATAGTTGTAAAGAAGGTTTGTAGAAAAATCAGAATACAGCCAGTGTGCTACTTTAAAAATGCCACTGTCACAGCTGTCCCCTTCATTCCAAGAATTCACCCTTACTATGTCAATCCAAAAATAGAAGGAAAATAGACTGGAAAGGGATATTACATCTGTACTGGGAAGCATGTACTAGAACTGACTATGAAATAATGTAAGTTTTTGACAGCTGCACTGAGCGGAAATGGTTTTAGAAGTACTAAGATTTTTTTAAAAATATATTTTAAAGTGTATTTTAGTCCAGAATCCTATTGACATGCTTTAGTTGAAAAAGTAGCATGCTGCTTTCTTACCTGTCTTCTTGCTAGCTGGTGTTGCAAACATGCAACTTCTGCTTGAAGTTCCTGTATTTTGCTCTGTGCTCGTTCTCTGTCTGATCTCTCAGATGTGAAATCGTCTTTATAAACCAGGACCTGAAAAAGAATTATCATGTTAATATTTGTTAAGTTAGAGCATCCATGGATGAGACTGAAAAGCTGAGGCTGTGATTCCTTTGTTACTTATTCCCAGAATCTCAATATTATCTTCTATCATATCTGTACTTCACAGGTATTTCTCTTACAGGTCTTTCATATTTTGTATTAAGGCCAGCAGAACCACATGCCATTGTTTTAAGCAGCAAGTTGCCTTTAAATCTGTGTTGTTAAGTATCTGGATAGCCAAATGTGGGAAGTGGCAAATGTCCAAAAAATAAATCCATTTTTCCCTCTTGAGCTTCAGTGGTCTGGGAAGAAACTAAGAATTCCCACCTCTAGGAAAAAAGAAATGTAATGACCTGTTGCTCCAGCATTTGTATGCGCTCGTTATCTCCCTCACTGGCTTTCTTCATGTCCTCTAGTTCTCTCTTTGTTTTTATGCATTCATTCATTTTTTCTTCCAGTAGCTTGTTTAGCCTGAATATCTCCTTGTGCATCAGGTCAGAATTTGTTTGTGCTGGAGCCACGCCGTGCTGCTGCTCCAGTTGTGTCTTCATCTCCTTAAGCTGCAAGTGAAGTCGCTTCACGTACTCGTCTCTACTCGCATCGTATTTCTGCCACTTGGCATTCAGATCTTCCACCTGAAAGTTGACCCAGGAGAGACATGAAGAACAGGAAGACACAAACTTCCAAGCTTTCACAGACTGTCTTTACGTGCAGTAAATCCTCTACAAGATAATATAAAATGCTGGCCTGACCACTGAGCGGGAGAGCAGGAGGTACCACGCTGTAAGGCAGGCTCTTCACAGGCAGCCTGTCCCTTTCCCCTCTCACAGTCCAAGGGGACAGTGTCAAATAACGTGGAATGGGAGGAGTTGGTGGTCACCCTGGTCCTAGTGCCGCTCTCCTGGGGTGCAGTGCTGATGCATGGAAGGAACACGAGAATCTTCCACGCTGTATTTTTAACAATGAAAACCCGGTACGTTAAAAATAATGTAATAGGTTGTCCTTAGCTAAGGGAACAAAAACTATGTTGAAGGGACTAAGAAAAATTACCTTACATTAGGCTGCCATTTAATTAGATTAACCAGGCCTTATCCCAAATTTACTGTATTTCGAAATAATCAATTCTTAAACAAAATGAAAGTACTCACATGAGCTACTTTTTGTTTTAACATCCTGTTTTCATCTTGTAGGTTGCAGATAAGAGCTTGAAGTGAAGTTTCATTGTCTAAAAGCTGTAATTTGCAGATATAGTAAGTGTTATTTGGACATAAAAATGCCAGATGCTATTTGGCTATGCTGTTAAACTGGAAATAATCTTTTTCTTTAAATTCCTCTAAAACTATTTACTATTAATGAAATAATGAAATATATCTAGGTCTATTTATTTCTATATAGTGTGTTTCTAAATATTAATAGTGTAGCCAACAGCTATTATTATTAATTAGAAAAACTGTACTCAGATTTTTACCACCTTGGTACTGCTTTTAAATAGACCTGATGACAACAGAGCTTAGCGGGTTACAAAAACTCCTTGGAAAACCACTTGTCTGGAGGGGGAGAATGCATGACAAAGGCAGAGATGTGCCTTCATCTTGCTCTGCTATTACTGTCAATTTTGGCCAGCACTAGGAAGAAATTACTGAGGGGGAAAAAACCCTGCTTGCTAAATAATTGACTAAAATGATACCTCTTTTACAGTTGTGACATCTGCTTAAAAAAACCCCGGTGCACATGAGTAATATAGAACACTTTTGTTCAAAATTCCCTAGAATCAGCTAGTAATGGCATCTGAAATTTCTCCTCTTCAACAGGGAAGTCCCCGCTGTACAAGGTTAGCTACTTATTACATATATCAAAGTCAATCAAGTTTCCTGTCTATCAATTACACGTAAAATACGTGTAAATTTTCCTCAAAAATACCAAATGCTTTGAGTCCCTAACAAAGTCCTTTTTTCTTCTATCTACCCAACCTCTGACTATTTGTCATAGGTAACTTTAACACGAGTAAGTTTTCTTTGGCAACACTGCTGGGATGTTTTACAGAGTAGAGGTGAGCACGTCAGCACAGATGAGTGGTCATGTGAAAAAAGGCAGTACCAACACAGAGCAGAAAGAGCATGAGACAGAATTATTCTTTTTTGTGAGAACTGGCTGTAGCACCTTCCTCAATACTCTGACGAGTTATTTGAGGCAGCACTGCTAATGTTATTTCCTTATGGTGTTAAAATGATCTACCTAAAGACTCAAAGCCATCAGGACTTCTGGAGCAACAGAACAACAGGATCTGTCTCTACCCTATGCTGAAAAGCTTCAGCTGAGGTAATGGTGTGGCAAAGGCAGAGAGCCATTAGCAAAGTACACCAAAACCCAGGTGTTTGTTCTCCACAGTAGTGTTTGTGCCACTGTCCTGTTGTGGAGCATTTTTTTCTAAACATCCCTTCTGGAAAGAAACATGGCCTTGCACTGGGATGCCAGGGGGAACCCCAGAGCCAAAAAAAAAACCCAAAAAAGGTAAGACACCTTGACTCATTCTTCCCTAACCAACTTTCTGTAGGCCTGTACTTTGTGTGCAAAGCCAAATCCTGATCTGAGAAGACCACATGCTATAGAGTTCTTCATATAAATCCTACTTTGAAATATCTCTACTTTGTTTTGTGATTTTGATGCTTAAATAGGTAATCAGGAGAGATCACCTTCAAAAGCACAGCACCATCTAGTGCTGCACAGAAGCACAGGGTGGTATAAGAAAGGTACTGTCTCCTCTATGTGGAGAGAAGAATTGTAGTTGTGGAATTGCTGAGGTCGAAGGAGCCTCTCAAGTTCTTCTCCTCCCAAAAAAAAGCTTCCAATGATGAGATGAAATAGCCAAAGTTATAGTGATAGACAGCCGCTTCCGTCCTAAATTTTTGGTACTTGGAATTATTTAGAGCTTGCCATGATAGTCTTTACACCCTACATGAAATTGTTCCAAGGAATGTGCCTCACCATTCCTCAGTCACAACCATCATATTTTAATTAACACCTCAGAAGCTAATGAGACTTAAAAGAAGCTTAGTAGTAGCTATAAAAATACCTGATTAGATCTTTCAGTAGGTATCTGGTCATCTGAATTCCCCTTGTCTTTTCTTTGCTTCTCCTCTAGACACTTTGCCAGATGTTGACACATTTCTGCTGTGGATGCCAATTTGCGTTGAAGTTGGTGAGTTTCGTCGGTGAGTGAACGGCACAAAACATCACTGGTGGCTTGAGCCCTCTCCTTCTCTGCCAAGGTCTTCTGCAGTCGTAAGATTTCCCTCTCCTTTTCATATGGGGGTTGATTTATCATCTGCTGTATCTCTCCATTTTTCTCCTCTAGCTGCTGATTCAACTTCTGTACTTCCTAAACAGAAGGGGGAGGGGAAGTTACTTAAAAGCAAAGTAAGCTCAAAAGCCAAAATATGTCTAAGATTGAATTCCCTATTGCAGTAATTCCATATTGCTCTTACACTCACTGCAAAGTACCTAAAAATTAAAAAAACCCTGCAATTCATCTCTATATAATTACAGGACCTTGGAACTGATAGATCACACAGAATCTTCTTGGGCAGCTATACAAGTACTTTCTAGTCCATAGAATGGAGGAACAAGCAGCAAAATTCAGGAAATATTTATGAATTTAGCAACAAACTGAAGATGGAACTTTCAAGAAACAAAGTATTTTAAACGGAATAACTGTAGAGACTGAGAAATGCTTACAGGTCCTGCACTCTAAATTACCAGATAGTGGAGATTTTCCTCAAAAAACAAACAAACAAACACAACAACAACAACAACAACAAAAAACCTGTAAAATCTTCAAAACCCAGTGCAGTGCATTTATTGCCTGGCACTGTCACAAGGATAAAGCAGAGGTAGCACACAGGGCAACTTTGCTTTCCTAAGAAAAGGTGGGAACAGTAAGGAAAGCACAAGCAAACGGAAAATCTGCGTGGCAATGGCTCTAGTTTGGCCATTGCTGACTCTCCAAGGTACTCGAGGGGGTCTGACACACCCTTAGGAAACAACCCTGCATTCTTGTTGCTGCACGTTCTTGTTGGTTTGGAAGCTCTGCATCCACACTGCGTTAAGGTAACACCTCTGCAGATGTGATGTTTTGAGAAGGAAGAGGCTTGCTGGCTGATAGGCAAACCATCTGTAGTTCCATTCACCTGAAATACCCCAGTCCTGACTTTGTCAAACACTTGGTGCTCTATACCCTCGAGAAGTAGCAGATGCTGGTAACAGAAACCCCAGCAGCACTGCCCCTCCAGAACCAAGGATGCCCTGGATGCCAGCACAGACCATGAGACAGCTATCAGCCTACAATTCCAGTTATTATTTTTACTATCAGTTATTTCAGTGTTCTGATTCAGTATGAAATTTTATTCTTTCAAGAAATAAATATTAACATCTAACATAGAGAAATAGCACTTGTTCTTATTACTGACATTTAGATTCTTTAGCATCATGCTAAATGCCAAAGGTACTCAGCATCAGCCTTCAAAATATGTTCAGATACCACAGGTTTGTCACCTGTCTGCAAAGTGTTAATAACATCATCTCTTATAACAAATTTCCAAACATGAACTTTTTAAAATGTATTTTAGGTGAGTGTCATATATGGAAAATGTTTTGTATAAGCATTAGGTCAAGAGAGTACTTATGACAAAAATACTCGTTTCATTTTTAAGTACTGTTTCTCAGTTTGGAAATTACTTCATGCAGCTTCATCTGGAAACAAATGCTTTAAGATGCTTTGAGTATTTCAAACTGGACACAGCAAAGGCTTAATGACAGTAACCAAAACAGCACTTGGAGTGGATGGGAGGGATGCAGTTTTGAGACTTTTTTCTGTCAAAAACGATACTAATTTCCCTGTCTATCCCCTCACAATCCAGACTTGTCAGATACTTCTCCAAGTGTAAAAATGTTGCCTTAATGTCAATACAAAAATCCCTTATTAAGAGCACTTAAAAAACCCAAAACAAACCAAACTACACTGTAATAGAAAAACTGGTGGCATCATCTTAGAAAACTGTTGCATCTGATAATGATTTTCAGTAAGTAGTCTTCAGTAAGTAATTAGGATTTGAACTTAACGTCTTTGAACTTAAGGCTCAATGGAAGCTTCTGTCGGATACAGAAGTTGCTTCGGGCACGGTCTAAAAATTGTGAGCACACAGCGATGATGAAGCAAGTCCCGTACAAGGCAGCAGCATCGCTTGGCGAGGGTGCGAACAACTCCCCGCGTCTGTGCTCCTGAACCGCCCCGGGCGCGTCCCTTGCGCGCCCCCAGCTGTTCCCATCACCCGAGCGGGCGCTCCGGGAGCAGAATCCCCGCATCCTCCGCTCTTGAAACCCCTCACTTTCCAGAGAGAGCTCCCTGCGCTCCGAGGCTTTACCTGGCTCAGCGCTTCCACCCTCCGCGCCGAGAGCCGCTCGCTGTCCCGGAGCTGCTCCCGGGCCTGTCCCAGCTGCTCCAGCAGGCTCTCCACCAGCGAGCGGGCCGGCTCCGCGCCCGCCTCCGCCTCTCCCGGCGCCGGGGGCTGCGGCTGCCGGGCCAGGCTGCCCCGCAGCTCCCGGATCGTCGCCTCCTTGGCCGCCAGCTGCAGCTGGAGGTGCTTCAGCTGTTGGGCGGACTCGTGGTACAGGGTGCAGAGCGCGTTGTACCGAGGCACTTTGTTCTTCAGGCTCCTGTTCTCCCGGTGCAGCTTCTCCAGCGCCTCCTCCACCTGCCTGAAGCGGGCCACGAAGGGGTCTGTGCTGCCGCCCTCGCTGACCGAGCACATGGCCGGGACAGGTCCCTTCTCCTCCTTCTCCAGGGCGAGCAGTAACCCGGACAGGTGCATAAAACCCCGGGGCAGAGCAGGGCCCAGCCGCCAGCAGTTCCACTCTTCCGCCTTCCCGGGCGCGGCCTCTCCCCTTTAAGGGCTCGGCCCGGCCCGGCCCGGCCCGGCCGGGGCGGGGCCGCCCCGCCCCCGGAAGAGCCCCGGGCGGGCGGGGAGCGCTTTCCCCAGCCGGCAGCCCGGGATTTGGCCCCGGGGGCAGCTCCAGCGGGGGAACCCCGGCAGGGCCGAACGGGAGAACAGGCAGCGGGGGCGGGGGGAGAAACCTGGGGGCGAAGGAGGAGCCCCGGGGCGAGCGGGAGGCTCCGACGTGATGGGGGAAGTCCGTGCTGAGGGGGGGATGAGGGGAGGCGGCGGCAGGAGGGGCGGCAGGAGGGGGAGCGGGGCGGCGGGTCCCGGCGGGGCGAAGGTCCCTCGGGGAGCTGGAGGATGGGGCCGGCTCCGCCTTGCGAAAGCCCCGAGCGCGGCGTCCTCCCGGCGCCGCTGCGGGAATTCCCGGCGCGGGAAGGGACTTTCCCCGCCGGCGGCGGCCCCGGGCCGGGCCCCTCACCCAGCTCCGCCGCCTCCCGGGACCGGCCGGGATGGAGCACCCGCATCCCCGATGCCGCCGGCCCCCGGAGCAGCAGCAGGGGGAAAAGCGCCCAGGTAAATGTGCTCTCTGTGTGTGTTGCACCTACACCGGTGGCACGGGGGTGGCTCCGGACCCAGAGCAGCACATCTCTCCTCAAAAGCCGCCTACCTGTGCAGATTTTGAGGAGCGGATTTCTTAGGAAAGGCCTCGAAAGAGACCAGAATCTTCCGTCATCAAAATTCGTGTCGCCAGACAGTGTTTATACCCTCAGGATGAGCTGATGAGAGCAAACCCAGCTTTTTTGCTGTTAGAGAGGTCACGCTGATGTATTTCTCATAGGAGGAGGAGAGTACGGTAAAATGGACTGAGAATATATTTTGGATTGGTATACTTATGTCCCTGTTACCATTCTGGTGGAACAGCGTGGGAAGAAAAAGCCTTAACCCAGTACCAAAACAAAGCCCAGATTACATTTGGCTGTTGCTTGTAATAATATTAAGTGCACGTACATGTATGCATGTGCCTAATAATGTGTACAACATAAAGCTCTGTGTGCACACAGTGTTACTGCACAAGGTTCAGCACAACCACAGGAGATACTTCTGGACCAAGAAGCACAACTGTCCAACGGAGAGCAAGTGAAACTCAACACATATAAGTGGTAGAGAGGGCAAAAAGAGAAGACTTTAATTGATGTGATAGAGAGTAGCCTCCTGTGTTAGCAGGTGTCAGGGTAAAAAGATACATCAAAGAAGAATTTGTGTGGAAGAATTTACAGGCATGGGAACGTGATGGAAGGAGAAGGTGGTGAATTTCAGAGTTGAGACAGTCAGTTGCACTGGTGATGGATCAAAAGCCTCATGGTACTGGTGCATATGAAATACAAGACAGAACATTTCAGCCTTTCATGAAGAGCATGGGTGCAGATTCAAAGTAGATAAGTTGCAATCAAGTACATGGAAAACTATTTTTCTTTCAAGGGTAATCAAACACTGAAAGTGCTTTGAGCAGGAGTTAGGGCAACACACCTCCTGAGATCCCTCCCAGTCTGAATTATTCTGTGATTCAACTAAGCTTTTTTTGAGGTGGAAAGTCATTATTTTGTCATCTTAATTATGCTAGAAAGATTTATCCAAAATATTAGGAGTAGTAGATTCAAAATGGTCTATAAGCTTAGCTATTTCTGAAAATATAACTGAATTTTATGTGCATAGAAGATCCTGTGTGACAGAAAAGGGTAAAAACACTTGTCTGTGGCACAAGTCTCTGGCATATCTGCCATTTCATCTAATAAATAATGTAAATAACCCATGATTAAGGACAGTGAAAAATCTATGTGGGAGGTGAGGCAATACAATTTTTGACTTTTTACTTGTACAGAGTTATATCCTACAACCTGAAGACACTGATTTTGCTGTGAAGAAGGTAAAGTTCCTGCTTTAAAATACCTGCACTTTAAATTTTCAGGTACAGTGGTAGGAGAAGGGGAAAAAAATATAGTGTTACATTTTCATTATTGTGCTACCATCAGAGCTGAGTGAAAAATCTGGAGCAAGACTGCTTTTGCAGACTGCCAAAACACTTTGTAGAAAGGCATGATGAAGCCCTGTAAATGGAGAAACGTTTGGTTTCCTGCCAATCCAAATAGCAAATTACAAGTAAACTCGGCAATCCCGTGCTTGCAGATGGGGCAGTGATACCCTTACACCGAGCACCATGGAATTTAGTGAGCTAGCAAACAGAATCCTCTATAATACAGCTGTGTTTGTAGCAGTGTATCAGTGTATTAAAATCAAGCTTCGCATCCGATCCCTGAAAACTTGGCACGAATAGTGCTGTGGATAAAACCAGCAATCCCCTGAGGAAAGCACCACTGAGTTCAGGGAAATTTGACCTGCGTAAGTCTTGAGTAAGAAACTGATCCCATATGTTCTTGGGAATGCCCATAGATGACTGTTTCCTTTTGTCAGTTCTGAAATGCAGAGGAATTCCTGGGAATTCAGTAAAAGAAGCTGGTGCCAAAAAATGAGTCACTGAGTCACGTCTTAAGACATGTTTCTCAGTGTACCTGGCTTTTCCTGGATTGCCTCTCGTGTGCTGTTCACCCAGTTTGCTGATAAAGCAGCAGGTTTGTGGGTGCTTTTCCTTTTTTTGGTTTTAAGTACAGTAATTATGGTCAGAAAAGAAGTGCGTGAACAAGAGGTATGCTCTGCACGACTTTATATAAGGAAAAAACCTTTGTTTTCCATACCCTACTGGTCTCAACGGGAAACACAAGCTGAAGTTCACTTTACTCTTTCTCAGTAAACGATGTAACAGGATATTAAACACACAAGGGAAAAATTTAATCTAATATTTTGTTAAAGAAATCTTAGCAAAGTTGTTTTGAATAGGTAATTCTGTGCACGTCACAACTCATAATGTGTGAGACACGTCATACAGTATATGAACAAAAGTGATTAGATATTGCCTAGAAACAAAAAGGAGGTGAAGCAGATCTCAGGAAACCAGGAGGGAAGAAAGGTGAACAGTATAGTTAGATTAGGTAAGCGTGCATAGACGTAGATATATTTAAGATCTCGTTTTCAAGCATGAGCTATTTGTAGAGCCGGTAAGAATATTTCCTCTGAATGTAGCATTTCTAACTCAGTAACATTAGGGCAAATCACGGGAGTCTTTGAAAGTGTAATTCTCTGTGGAACAAGGAGCTGTGCAACGTATTGGGGAGGTCTGTCATTTTCTAAAAAGTGACATCTGCTCAATTTGTAAGAAACTATGTTTTTTTAATTGTGAACTCCAGATGTTCCAACAATCAAACTGTGGTTTACCCTGTGGTCTTGTCACCACTAGTTGTCCTGGAGACTAAGTCATGACATAATGACACTTATGAAGTGTTACACGACTTTGAACTCTTTTACCTAAGCAGAACTGATTATAAAGCAGCGAGTGATGCCCTGGCTGCATTAGGCTGAAAAAAGCAATAACAGTTCACATTTCCTTTGCTGTTGATTGTGCATTGCAAAAGGGAAAAAAATATCATGTAATGAAACAATCTGATACACTCACTGCTACATGAGATGCCTGCCTGAGAACTCTACGTGCATCCAAAAATCTGATTTTCCTGCGGAGCAAGGAGTGTTGGTGCTTCTGTGACTCATAGATCAACAATAATTATGAGCTGCAGGCATGTTTACACTTCTTACATGGGAAGGGCTAAACATCCTTTACCTACATTACTCTGTTGGGTGTTCTGGTGATGTAATGTTCTACATGTTCTACGGCTGGAATGACAGACTCAGAGAGGGGTTAGCTGGAGGGCTTCCAGGATTACCAAAATGAATGAACTCATTCCCAAAATGAATGAACTCATTGCTGTGATCTACGTAGGCAACCATCTCTCATCATATGGAGACTCTGACTTGGATCACAACATTCCTTTTTTAGTCTTGTTTTCTGTTTATACACATGAAAATATTTAGTTAGGGGACATAGAGGTTTTTTAATTTATTTCTAATGTAAGTTTTTCCACGCTTTTTTTTTTTTTTTGGGGGGGGGGGGCTCAGTTTGAACTTTGGAGGATGTCAAAACCAATTCTCATGCATAGGGCAGATTCCCAGGACCCATGTTCTGAATCACAGTAAGGCTGAAATAACTGGAGTGAAGAGCCATGAAGGGCCATGACATTGGTCAGATCCAAAGCAGCCCTTGTGCTTTTCCCTGAGAAGCGTTGCTTTCACGTTTGTGTGGCCTGAGGTGATTCAATCTCATCCTTATGAGGTGCTGGTTGATTAGCTGGATATGCACTTGTACAGATCTCTCACGGGCCTCTTGACCTGTTCGTGTCTGTATACCCAGGCAACAGGTTTGTGTAATGCCTTGTTTCTCCTTGCTGCAGTTCACCTTCCTGTGCAGGCTCACAGGTATTTATATATCCCCTCCGCATGTTCAGCCATTTCAGGCCCTGCTTTAATTTCTCATGAATATTCTCACTTTTTCAGTTTCTCCTCTGTTTGCCTGTGGTGCAATAGTGCCAGTTCACTGGCTCTGAACGTGCAAACTGGAACTTATTTCAGTTGCTATTGCTATCTTCTGCTCCGAGAAGTTCAAGCAGTGTGCTCAGTCCTTGAGGAAACTCTGCCTTGACATCACCGATCTTTGAGCTGTGATTCTATTTACAGGAACGTACAAAGCCCTCTGTTTGCTGAACATAAGTTACCAACTGCTGGAGACCATTTCCGTACTCACAGGCTTAGACCACTATAGTCACTACTCCTACTTAGAAGAAAGTTCTATGAGCTTGTACTGTATAAAATTTTGAGGTTTGCCCATTATTTATTTATTTGTTTGTTATTTTCTCTATTTATTCCTGGTGAGCAGTGCAGGATACGCTGGCTTGTAGGTGTCAGAGATGCCATTTTTTTTCCTAAATCTGATGCTTTGAAACGCTGCAGATAAATCTTACTCTGAGTCACAGGAAAAACTCCCCTACTTCTTAACATATGAGCCATATTACTGATTTTTTTTTTTTTTTTTGGTGTTCAATATATACTAATTGGATTTTCTGCTTTGTTTAATATAAAGTGCTGTGAGCTTTCTGGTTTCTGTTATTAGTCTTTCCTCAAAGGCCAGGCAGTTTTAAAGCTAATTTGAAGGGGGGGAAATAAAATTACGAAGTATGACTAATTTGAGTGGGAAAAGTCACATACTTAAGCATGACTAAATGCTAGGCATTCACTTGCAAGACTGGAAACAAACCGAATTATTTGTGGATTTTTTTGATATAATAATGTTGTCTAATGAAGCTTCCTAAAGCAGTGTTCATGATGTCTCTGATCCAGACCACTAGAAAAAAATCAGTTTACACATTTCTGATCTTTAGCTTTTCTGATCTAGAGAGCAAATGGACCTCTAGAGTTTGGTTAGATAAATTTCTCATTTATATGTTTTATTTTAAACGTTTGTTTTAAAGGATGATTGGGAAAGGTGATTTTCTAAGACTGTCAGAAACCTCAAAAGAAATTGCGGTTGAGTAGAAATTCTATACCTAAATTAGGAAAAAGAAATATTGGAGGCTTCTTAGAATGTTCTTGCTACTACATGTTGAAATAGTTTTCAGAACTAGAATGTTGAAGAAGTGGTGGGAGGAATTAAGTAACTAGAAAAAGAAAGTGGAAGTGTCCTTACCCCACCATTCACTCCTCTCCTTCACACCAATTCTCCAGAAATAGCAACATTTCCCAAAATTCTGATTAGTGTCCAGTTGAGAGGCAAAAGCTAATGTTCCTCTGGAGCTCTCTCTGTAAAGCAGAAAATCCACCAACCGCTCTGGCAGGACAGGGGAAAGCAGCTTTCAGCAGCGTTTTATATTCAAGTCATGAATGCAGTCTTTTGTAGACTGAAGTGAAGAATTCATGCCATGTGGATACCAGCTGCTGAAAACTTCAGCTCTTGTTCAAATGTATTTTTCTATATGGAAGAGTAAATATGTTCTCTATCTTAGATCGTACTTGAAGCAGACAAGCATTTTGAAACTTCTTGCTGTCAAACAGAATTAATGGAAGAAGGAAAGCAGTATTTCTGAGGAGCCTGCATATCAGTTTCTGCTCAGCCCTGGCCCAATAAGTGAGTTAAAAGTGGACATGCAGATATGTATGGCTTGTAGGAGATTAAATCAGGAAACCATAAGAAAAAACAATGTATTTCTTGAAAGTGATAACTCCTGAGAAAAAAAGCCACTGCAGCTTTTCTCACGACTGAATTTGTATGAGCTATCAAGTGACACTGGAACTTACACTTGTGGTACAGTCAAAATGCCTGTTTCTAAAGGAATAAATCTTTTTAGCTCTAAATTAAATCTTTTCTCCATTTAACTATGTTATATTTATGCAATATGTTATGATTGCTGCTGGCTTAATGTACATTTTAGGGGAGGTGGCTGTTTGGCAAAATCTTTACTATCTTCTTGCCCTAAGCTGTAGAAGAAGGACCTCAGGGAATCCTAGATGTATGGTTTTCATTCGAGTTTCTGATGAGAACCACTAATATATTTAACTGAACAAATGGAGAGGCCACCATCTGATGGAGTGAGTTTGAGTGTTGATTGACACTGATTTCTGGTGTCTCTTGCCTTGATTTTGCTGCTTGACTTTGAGTAAGTCTTACAGCACCTTGGTTTGCTTTGCTGTTTGAATCTTCCACTACTGACACAACAGTGACATCGCTGTAGATAGCTTAAAGGCAAAAAGGCTGCAGAATATTCAGTATTTGGTCCATGGAATGAAGATCATACTCAGTCTTTGCTTATCCTTACTTCATTTTAAGACAAAATCTCAAAGTTTTTACTTCAAACTGGTTAACAGAATGACCCATTACAACCATTTAATTGACACGTTTATCAGCTGGTGACTGAAATGCTTAGAAGTCAGCTGTGAGGAATTTAGTTGTATTAGGCCTTACATAAGCAAAATAATAGTTGTTATCTGGACTACTCTAATCTACTGAACTTATCTGGGAGCTTGTCTTAAGTAAGTCATATTTAGTATAATTGTGACATTCCAGTTCCAGTGTGTGCAGATAAGATACACAGACACCTTCAAAAGGACTGGTTTCAGAAACACTGGTTTTGAACTTCAAGTCACAGTTTTCATATAATTGACTTTGGAAATATTACTGTTTCTCTGAGAACTATTTATAATATTGGTGTGATCTTGCATTTACTGAAATTGCACCCTCTAAAAAACTTTGAGATGTTGCTAAAAGACAGGTAGGGCTTAGAGGGAGATTGTTCTTGTTTGGATCCTCTGATATAGCTGGGAAAAAAACCAAAGATCTTTTGAGATCATCTCTACTTCCTTAGTTTAGATGGTCTTTCCCTACAAACTTTGCTTCTGTTATATATAGATATCACATTTGCACCATCAGCGCTGTGACTTTTAGATAAAACAACTTCTTGTAGTATTTTTGGTGATCAAATGGGGATGGCCATTAGCTGACCCAACAGCTTTAAAAAATGAAACATAATCTGCCCCATCTCTTATTTCCTGTGAGCTGTTCAGGAAGTGTCTCAGAATGAAAGAAAAGCTTTGAATTTGCCAGATAATGAATTGGACTCTTGGTTCATGGTTCTTTCCTGTAGGCAAAATTATAGGTTTCTTGTAAACTTAAAGGAAGTGAACTGAAGGAGTTCACTTGCGTGATAATGAGAGTAGACAAATGATTGATTAGCTGTTGAGAACAAAACTGTGCTTTGAGCATTATTTATTCTCAGAGGTACTAGAGGAGTGTGATGGGCTGACCCCAGCTGGCTGATGAGGCCCCCCCATCCACACACTCACTCCGCTCCAGGATGGGGGAGAAAATCAGCGCCACAAATGTAAGAAAAACTTGTGTGCTGAGGAAAGGACAGTTTAGTAACAGAAAAGGAAACCAAAGAAGTGGTGCAAAGGTGATCTCTCACCACTTCCAACCAGCAGCTGGATGGCCAGGCAGCCTCTGAGTAATGGCTCATTTCAACACACCACCCACCCCTGGTTTTATTGCTGGGCACGGCATTGAATAGCACAGAAAATCTCTTTGGACATCTGGGATCAGCTGTCCTGGCTGTGCCCTCTCCCAGCCTCCTGCCCACGGCCAGCCTGCTCCCTGGGTGCAGAGTGAGAGGCAAAGAAGGCCTTTGTGTTGTGCAAGCACAATTCAGCAGCAGCTGCAGCACTGCCCTGTTATCAGCAATGCTTTGGTCTCAGATCTAAAACACAGCACCATGTGAAGAAAATTACCTCCATCCCAACCAAACCCCTTACAAGAAGTGTTATTCCAAAAGGAGGTTAGGGAAGACACCAATATTTGATACATTTACATGGCTCTTGCAATTTTCATTTAATAGAATGAGAGCAGGCAAGGAAGTTTTTTTTCTCGATTTTGGAATGAGGAGACCTGAAAGCAGTGAGATACCAAGAGGTTTGTTCAAAGTTGCATATAATATCAAAAGATTATGAGCTGAAGAAGCACAAAATGCTTAAACTAAAAAACACTGAAAAGACTTTGGAAAAGAATAGGCAATTTTCCAGATGTAATGGCTGATAATAACAGCATCGGAGTTTGTTAATGAGTACTGCTAATAGAAGACATTATGTTTAGAATAGTCAGAAAAGAAAATTTGTCTCCTTTCCAGGTTCACCCATGCATTAATGTCAATCTATACTAGAACATTACACTTGAAAGATAAATTCCAGCCCTTCCTTTTCCCATCTTTATAAATAAAGTATCCAACCTCAGCAAAATTCTCAGAAGTACATTTCCTGCAGAGCAATGTAAGCCAAATGGGACCAGTCTCTGCCAGAACAGCACCTTGAAAATCTACCAGCATATCTCCACAACAACTCCAGGATGGTTTTGCCGCAAGGGAGCCATGATACCTGTCATGTCAATGGTTTTTCTGTAACTCTTCTGATATTCAAAGTGCTGTTATCCCCAGGGTGATCGCTATGTATTTATTCCTGCAGCAGCCTATACATGGGATTGCAGAAGAGGGATCTAATGCTCTTGGGCAGATGCAAAGGGAATTGAGAAGCTGACCCTCCTGTGCACTGTCTGAGAACCACGGTGATAAAAGGGGTTTTCCAGCAACTCCGTGAGGGGAGCAGTTTGAGGGTCTTGTGCTCCTTCAGGTGCCCCACTGGAAAGAAGAGATGCCTTTGCATGGGGCAGAGAAGCACCATCCCTGCTTGTTCTTTGTAAACCCCATGCTGCTGTTCCACTATGGAGCTGCAGGGACTGCCTGGAATTTCATGGGCTGTTCCTCACTGGTGCACAAATGCTGGGAGCCTCGCCAGAGGAGTCAGCCTGATGGTGATTTGGTTCGTATCTGTCATGCTATGGTTTTAGTCTTTCAAACAAATTTGGAGTCTTCAAGATCCATGAGAGCCGATAATGGAGAAGGGCCCTGCCAGCCTCTCCAAACCCCTCTGTTCCTATCCTTGTGTGCACAGGCTTTCCCATGTGTGGAAATGGATGGTGTCCATAATTCTCCCCAGCTCTCTGAGAGTGTCACTGGCTATTCCCCATTTGGCTTGTTCATTGACTGGATGGGTTTAGCTAAACACATCATGAGATGTGACAGAATGGGGAAGTGATCCCTTTCTCAAAGAGTAGCGTGCTCAGTATGATTGGGGCTGGCGAAAGCATATTATTACTGTTACTTCTGAAGGGTGATGCTGAGTAATTTGAATTAATCTCTGCCTTTTATGGTTCTTCATTTCAGATTTGTGTGAGAGGTGTGCTGCATTTTCCTGGCATGTGCATCACTCGTTTGAAAGTAATATGATGTTATTTGATTCTTGCAGAAGATAAGATGAGAAGACATGTGCGTGTAGCAACTGGTATGGAGGCAAACTGGGAAATACCCGCACCACGTGTATTTGATGCAAGCTGTGCCAGGGAAGGTTTAGACTGGACATTTGGGAAGATTTCTTCACCAAAAGGTTTGGAAGAGGCTGCCCTGGGCAGTGATGGAGTCACCATCCCTGCAGGTATTTAAAAGATGTGGCACTTAAGGACATGGTTTAGTGGTGACTTGGCAGTGCTGTGTTAACGGTTGGACTCGATGATCTTAAAGGTCTTTTTCAACCTAAAGAATTCCATGATTCTGTGAAATATGTACTCTTGGCTGGTGGTGATCCGAAGTGTGATGTAGTGGATTAATATGCAGGAGCCATCCTGCCACTTACGTGGAGCAAACTGTTCGAAAAGACTGTTTTTCTATATTTTTCCTCCTTTGCCGAAGCAGAGAAACCCCACTCAGCAACATTAGGGAAGCTTGTAGTGATGGGGGTCTAACAAAAGGGGTTGAGAATGGCCCCTCTTCACACATCTTCCTCCTGGGAAATCGGGCTGGCAGATTGCCCTGCTTCCCAGGCCACATGATGCAGCATCCAGCTTAAAAACTACATATACACAGCCAGTCCTTGGTTCACATCCTTAGTTTTCATGCAAGGGGCTTTAACTTTCTCTCTTTCAAGCAGTACTGCACACGTAACCTGCAGCTGCTTTTAAGCTCAGGCCAAAAGCCTTGGTCCCTGCCTGAGCAGCGCTGTGGGGATCCTGGTGCACTGGATTCAGAGCTTGTGCTGCAGCCCTGAGGTGCTGAGGGGGGGGGGGTATTGTTTGGTTTGTTAAGGTATCCAAAAATAACGGAAGTACTGCTTTGTATCCTCTAGATTTTTGAGTTTATAGCCTGAGGCACACAGCACATGCCCTGGCACAGGGGTTTGGGCACTACTCCTCCTTTCAGCACATTCCTCCTTCGCAGGAGGCTGCTTATGAGGCTACTGGAAATGGAAAATCCTTATCAGAGTCCTGTGCGTGTTGTCTGACCATTGAGCAAACAGTCCCCTAATTATGCTCTTAAAGATGTAGTCATTTTATCCCCCAAAGGCACCCAGGAACATGCTAACACAGAAGGAGACTAGATAACAGAGATCAGACTGCAGGAGCAAACAAACTTCATAATGGAATAAATTCACAAATCTTTATAAGGAACTGTCTTATTGTAATGTCTGAGCTGCTGCTCATAGCACAGAGTAACTGAAGGGACCTTATGGCACTCGCTCTATTTTATTTTCCCCAAGAAAAGCTCGGGTTATTTTACTTGCCATGTGCCTGCTGTTGTTTTTTGTTTAAAATCTGTGTGCCGCATTGTATTTGGGAGAAATGAAAGTTGAAATTGTGCCACACACTTGAAAATGTTTTGCCTGTACATAGTGAAAGGTTCAGCAACATTTGTCACTGTCGCTCTTCAAGTGTTTCCACTTAAAATTCTAAAAGGTGATGTCAAACATCAATAAGCTTGTGTTGGGAGGTCAGAATATATTCAGTGACATCCTGCCATGTGCAGATCCTTGCATAAGTGATACCAGACCCCCTCAGCACACCTCTGTAAAGAACATCTCTCTTTGGATACACTCAACTTACATAATAATCTCTGGGTCATGTTAACATTTGGTTGAGTATCTCTCCTTCTATCGTGCTGATTTAAATAGAACAGTGAGGCTATTTAATGGCTATTTAAGGAACCAGGTTCATCACTTCATGGACACTTGCTGGGAAAACGAGGTATGTTAGAACTGTAGGATGAGGCATTTGATTTCTTTCAGTTTGCGTTGTTCTGAACTTCATTTCTGGTTGTATTTGTTTAACAAAGCACATCAAGTACTTAAGTCTATGTGCCAAAAAAGAAAAAGCAGAAGTTTTAGCACAGCACTTTACGCTATGAGGGTTCAGTGCTCAGGACTGTCACGTTTCTTGTTCTGGAGGTCCCCAGGTTGGTCCTTGATGTGTCAGCCAGGAAAGTGGCTGTCATGGCTGTACTCGTGACTTTCTGAAATTTTCTTGCCACCAGAAGAAATGTGACAGAACCTGGAGTTAACCGTTTGGTGCAACTACAGGAAAATTTCAGAGAACGTTTTGTTATGGGTAAGGGCAGCGTCTGAAACTGAGACTTAGTCACAAACTCATGAAAATGGATGGGATATAGTCTGTGTGCCTTTCCCCTTTGTATGACGCTGCAAGCCAAGAGGAGTGATTCCCCGTGCTGTGCATGACTCTGCAGTTATGTGGTTGCTTTACTGTGTGAGGTGGCTGAGGATTTAAAAATAGCTCTGCTTACTCAGATGCAGCTGATGATTGCAGGAAGATACCACTGGGTGGTAAAGCTGGAACACCTAGTACTTCTTTCCCATAACGAGCAGCAAACAGAAAGCAATGTTAAAAAACCATGGGGTGATAACTTACAGCTCGTTTTCAGCATTTGGGGGAGGGGTTTGAGCCTTTTTTCAGCATTTGTTTTTTTCTCATTCCTTTTTGAGGGATCAGTTAACTTTGAGGCAGGGTGGTCCATCTATTTCTTATTCCTTTGCCAGGGTGATGCCAGTCCTATGTTTCTGTAACTTGGGAGTTCTTGAAAACAGGTTCTTAATTTGTATTTCCCTCTATGTGTCCATCTGAGATAACTTTCATAGGCACTAACATGCCCACTGGGGTCGTTGCAAGGTACAGAAGATCGCATTTCTTCAGCGTGTTATTTCCAATGAAACTTAATTGCAAGGCTTTTAAAAGGAAAAACCTTTTCATATAAAAATTCTGGAGTAAAAACTGTGTTTACCTGGTATTATGAAATGTTGTATAGAAATAGAAATTATGTGACATATCACAGGAGCTGTTTATGTATTGTTATTTCACACTTGTGTGCCTGTGTAGACACACACACAGAGCAAATACTGCACAGTCTTGGCAAGTATAGTACATAACTGATATAATATACTGGAGAAATCTAGATTATAAAGTGAATCCATCTGTATGTTCAGCTGAGTCCCTCACTCTGTTGAGAGTACTAATGAATTTTTTTGGTGACTCTGGTTACTTGGTTATTGAGACTGCACTGTGGGGTTTGTTTCGTGTGTCTCACGGCTTGACCTAAGGGAGTATTTTCAATCTGCTGATAACTATGTAATCTTGTTTAAAACAGTCTTCTTACCAAAAGATCATGGATTGCACCCCTTTTCTTCAGAAATCCTGTGAGTCACTGCACTGGAGAGAAACTGAAACTGAAATTACTCCTCTAGTTAATATTTTTTTTCTCAGTTTTTAGTCTAGTAATACCTAGATAGTTCACAAATAGGTCAGGGCTCCAGATGCTCTTGACATGTTCCTGAGGCATCAGAGATCAAGGTTCTAACTCCACATGGCTGGAAGCCAAGGTAAAAAGGTCACGTTGTGATTAGTTCCACTTTCTGATTATGTTTCTCCATTATAAAAAAAAAAAACCACAAAACAAACAAACAAATAAAATCCCCACCCAAGAAAAACAACCCAAAAAGTACAGGAAGTTTAGTGTAGGGGTTAACAGGAAAATGACCAGTGAAAAATCTTCAAAGTGGATTAGTCAGAAGAAAGCAACTCTGTGGGGTCTATTTAGTTTCAGTCAATGGGATTTTAATGTTTACAAGAGCATTTCTTTCGTGGTTCTTAGTGGAAAAAAGTTCTCAGAGGGCTTCAAGAAATGAAACCAGCAGATTCTGGTAATATATAGATTTTTATTGACCGACATCCTTCTCAAAACATAAGTTATTTCCATCTTTATTACATCATAACACAGCTGCATGAAAGCTGTAATACAAAGAGGTCCAAATCATGTCTTACAGTAAGGTTTATAAGCATTTTCCCCTTACCAATTGTTCCTTTTCTCTGTTCTTTTGGTATCTAAGCAGGGGACTGTGACATGGTTGGCTTTCAGTGAAGTAAAAGGAAGTGCACACAGTGAGTTTACCAAGTTTGTCACCCCAAGCTAATTAATTGACTTGCCTCATCTTTGTAGAAGCCACTTTCTCGCAAGAATTTTCTAATTCAATACCAAAAAAAAAAAGAAGAAAAATCCCTATAGCATAATTAATAAATGTCTTCAATAGAGCCCTTTCTAAATGTGGAATAAAGCAAAACATCTATCATAACTGGTCCAATTACCAGGAAACTGTTGCAGATTTTGTTCAATATTTCTTAATCATTAATATCTCCTCAAATTATTGATTTACATCTAATGAAAAAAATAGAATGTTTATCTGGCTCAGTCAAAATACACTGCAAATTGCTACTCCTTAGCAGTAATAATGTTGCCTAGACTTCATCTCCTTTTTGAAGAGTTTACAGAGGTATGTAAATATTCTTAGTCCCCTTTTAGTGATATCCATCCATCACCTTGGATGAAGAGAGGAATTAAGGGACAATTAAAAACTGTAAGCAGGGAAAAAACAGGTGTATTTATTAATACATGAAGGAGTACAAATAAAGAAATTTAATCAATATAAATTGGAGGGGGGGGAGTGTTAGAAAAAACATGAGAAAATGAAATCTCTTCTAACACCTCTTCACTGTAAGGACACATGGTTCTGTTCCACAAGCAGGGGCTGACCTCATCACTCATTTTTCCACACTGCTACCGCCTGTTTTTCTCTAGAAAGAAGGTAACGTGAATCAAAAATGCAAAGCCAATAAGTGCTTTCACATCAGTAGGAGAATGTGCTCTTTCACAAGTTTCGTCTGTGTCATCGTTTTCCCATCATGCAGGGTGCAGTTTACACGCTGCCTCTCAGTTTCCCTCTGTGCTACCAGTAACAGCCACCGTGGTTTTAGCAATGCTATTTACCGTGGCCAGTGTAGGGAAAAAACTCCAACCTGTGTTCTAGAGAAGGAGGCAAACTCCATACCAGAGCTTCGGTTCTTCCTCTCACAGATTTTTTTTCCCGTGTCATTTCAAGTAAGCCTGGGCCTTGCTTCAGAACCAGCCAACTTCAACTTACCGTGGCAAGGCCGTTGAAACTGTTTATCATTCCTCTGAGTTTACACTCGCACCGTGGGTCTGATGTCCTTTCCTACAAGTGCTCAGGTTTCTTTTCTGTCCTGAACTCTCTCATTTTTAGGTCTCAGCCACTTCCCTTCTAATATTATGATAGTACCAAACCTGTTGATGTGCGTTCAGGTTTAGTGTTGATTTATTTTTTAAAAGAATGAAAAAAAAATGTCCATCTGACTGCTGGGAAGTCAAACAGATTATGGGAGAAGCTGAGGATGCTGAGGAGTGATGCTACTAAAATAGATCTCAGCTGCTGTTCCCCACTTCCAGAACAATTCTGAACACTTTGGCAGAGAGGTGCATTGACATTGATCATCTTTGATTCTAAATGGCATCTGTGAGATTTTTAATAATATGTCTTGTACAATAATAGATTGACAGGGAAGAGGTAAATCAGTTCTCTTCCATATTTTTAGCTGTTTTGTTTCTTTCCTTGCTTGATGTCATGGAAATGGATGGTAGCAGAGGGAAACAGTGGAGAGAGTTTGACTCTTCACAGCATTCTATGATTCTATGATTTATCTGTTCTTCAGTGTTGGAAGCTTGGATACATTTTATATCACACGTTTCTTTCCTGACCTGTGGAGCAGTTTCAGTCTTTGTCCAGGTTGTCAGGTATCACCCCAACAGTGGACAAACCTCCTTGATAATTCTGCTTCTGCCCACATGCTGGGAGCATCAGTGGTTCCTGTTGGTGCCTTAGCAGTCCATCTGCCACTCTCACTCATCCTTTACTGCCCTGTGCCTCAGCAGGACAGCCAGGACAGCCTGCTAGGCCACGAGCCTGTCACAAACAGGGGTGGAGACACTGCTAACCATCATCATTAGCCCCTGGCTGAGTAATGGATGTGTGTGTCTGGACATGTATGTTTGTGTGCAATTTGAATTTTGCTTTATTTGCTTTTCCCACACATTCATCAGAACTGTAACAGCAAAGAAATTATCATGTTTCCTGGCTTACAGGGGGCCTGTTATCATCACCATCCACATTTTGCAATGTACTGCAGTGTGGTTTTCTGGGGGCTGCCTTTGACACTCAACAGAGGGGATTGATGCTCACAAGATAAGAATTCCTACCCAATTAGCTGAGTCCCTCAGCTGGAGCACCCACACATTGAAGGTTTCATTTGATTTAAATGTCCAAACCTACAGAGTGTCCAAGGTTCATCTTCATGAAACCGTAAGTGTGATGACATGCTCTTTGAAATTAGTAATTTTCCCTGACTATGAAACGCAGTGGTGGATTCAAACAGGCTTACATTTTGGTTTATTAGTCATTAGAGTATTTGGTTTATTAACCACTAGAACATTTTGGGAGGCCCAGCTCTGCAGTGGCATCTCATGATCTTTCTGTCTTATATGTCTTTCTTCTTAGGCTATGGAACTTAAACTTGGGAGTTCACTGGTTTGACATCATATAACAATAGACTATTGTAAAACAGCATAAAGCCAAGAGAAATAATTAGTGGAAAGAACTGGTCTAATCATTACCTTTGCTGAAAAAAATCCCAAAATTATTCCTCCCATTCAACAATTTTCCTCTTCACAGAGGAAATCCCCTGTGGGGGGATTTTGCCTCTTGAATAAATCTGCAAAACATGGCTCATGAAATCACAGACAGGCTTCAATTTGTGTATTTTTGGCCCATTTGAAATTGGTTTGTGCTACTCAAGCATAAAATTAATGTTTTCTGTAAGTAGAGTTTTTTGCAAAATTAAAAGGCCTTGGTATTTGTGCTGATATTGTTTAGACAGATTAAATTGCATTTCAGTTAGCTCTGAATAAACAAAAGGGGAAATAAAAGCAGAGGAGGGTTTTAAATTAAAAGTTAAACAGTCGCTATTCAGCACTGAATATACTTTTGCAGTCTTTTTTCCCTACATTTTCTTTTCTACTTAAACTGCCCATATATTAAATTAACATCTGCAGGGTGCTTTAGAGTAAGCCTGTTTTGGATATCAAGTTCTCTTTTCTTTCCTTGTGCAGAAAGTTACTGGGAAAAATGCCAACTTTGTGAACCAGAAGTTCATGTAAACACAAACCTCATCATATAAACATACATATGTATGGACAGACTACAAATATGTATGTTTATTTGTGTGCATATATGTTGTGTATACATGTGTGTATGTAACGTGTGTGTTTATATGTGTTTATATGTGTTTATATATGTTTATATGCATATATATACATACACACACACACACACAGGAGTGATGTATTGTTCCATTATGAGGCTTTGGGAAAAGTAATGAATACAGCATTTGGGAAAACAGAAAGCATGTGAAAATCGACACAGAAAAACTGGCAAGTCTGGTATTTCCCGTGCTTCTAATCTAATCTGCTCTAATTGTTGTTGAAAGCTTTATTCCATAACCAACCAACGATCTTTTCTTTCCTTCTCCTTGCCAGTCCCACGCTCTCGTGGGACCTGACTGGAATATTTAAAAAAAAAATTATAATAACGTAGTAATAAATGAATCCCCCTGGCTCATCTGTCTGGGGAAGGGCAGCGGGGCAGCTCTACTGCAGCCCAGCTGCCACTGCAGGGGAGGGGAGGTCACACAGCAGGTCCTGTGCTGAGAAGTGGAGGGTGCCAGCGGGTTCCACCGGACATCCCGGTTCTTATGAGCTGCCAAAGCTCTGCTTCCGTGTGGGGTCTGGCTGAGCCCATTTCACAACGTCGGGATTTAAGGAAAGAAGTTGTTCCGTGGAAGTCGAGGCTTTGCAGGGAACCTCTGCCCTGGTCTGGGAGCCTTCGTTGCCCTCTAGTGACAAGCCGGGAGCAGGTGACAGAGCCCAGCAGTGCTTCGGGCTCTGCGGTCCCTCTTGTGGGAGGGCAACAAGGAACAGAAAAGTGAAAATCACTAAACAAACGTGCTTACCCTCTGTGCTTCTTTAGTGTTCATCCACAGTGATAGTTAGTAATAAGCTTTTTTTTATTAGTGTCATTAATTTAAATTAATTTAGCACTTTAGGAAGGATATCTTTTTTTTCTTTTTCTTCTTTTTTTTTTTTTTGTCTGGATGATAGCCTGCTCTGTAATGTCTAAATATTTGCAATATTCTTGCTGAAATAATAAACAATGAAGCAGTAATGGCTTCAATGTTAAGAATGGGTTCTGTTGTGCTTGCTGATACGGGACTGTGATTGAAATCCCTGTTGCCTCTATTAGAAATGCTTTGCAAGTACAGCTTTCCCAGCACACTGTGAAGAGCCCAGGTGGAAGGAAGTGATAGTCACAAAAGGAGGCAATAATGCTGTTGCTGATACAGTGTTATCTGAATTTCTGAAATTTAGCCACGTGGTACTTTTAGCCAAGTGGTACTTTTATGCTCAGTTTGGACTGCACTAACTCCCACAAAGGGGTTGATAGCAGTATGCCACATTCTTTTCTGAGAATTCAGATTCACAGGGTGGCCATCTGTGTGTGCAGGCACTCCGGATGGGACTTCAGCTCTCACCACAGCTACGTGCAGAGAGTGCCCACACTTGCCTGGCTCACACCACGAATGTGGGGTGTGAGCTCTTCCAGGATGCATCTCAGCCCACAGCTGATTTCAGCTTCTCTGCAGTGAGATTATTAGAGAGCTTTTAATTATTTGTTATTGCTTATTTGCAGGTTTAATTTTTTATGAGAAAGGAATAAGCTCATTTCCAATGTATTTTCCTGTGTCATTCTGAGTTTAAGTTCCTTATAACCATGGACAATCGTGCTCCTCAGGTAGATAGCCGTGCCACATATTCTGTCTGAGAGAGACCTGCTCCTGCATGGACACATGGACTTCTTGGCAGTGGAACTCTATGGATAAGGTACTCAGTTACTTATAATTCTGTATTGTTACTGAGGAGTGATGACCTGCTATTATACTGATGAAGGATGCTGATGACCTGCTAAATGAGGCAGAGCCAATTTCTGGCAAGAGGAGGACATGCAGCCCCAGGTTTTTCTGTCCCACCAGTGTGTGTGTCACCTAAAATTGCTCATCTCTTTTGTCCTAGAAGAAGGGGAAATACAATGGTATTAGAGGCTCTTTGGATAGGAAATTTGCCCACAAGTATTGGAAGGCCCTCAGTTCTTACATTTTCATTGCAGATAACCTACTGGGCAGGAAAAAAATTTACAAAAATAAGTTTAATGTTTTATTCTGCTAAGAAGAATTCCTTGTCTGTAATGCTTTGAATTCCTCCTTGAAATGCTGATCACAGTCAGAGGCTCAGATCTCAGACCAGGAATCTTTTCATTGCTTTTCTCAGTCTTCAGAACATTTACTTTTACATTATCATTAAGCCAACTCATAGCAAAAAATTTTCAGTTCCTGATGAGTCATAATCATCAGTAGAGCTTCCCACCCTGACTGTGGCCATAGAAGTCATCACCACAAACCTTGCAGTTATTTATGGTGTCCACTTCTTAGAACACAATGTCTCTTTACCCTTGTCTCAGTGTTTGACTGGTGAGAAATAATCACCCTGAATATACAGTTCCTTGCTTGTCATTCTGTGTGTCTTTGGCAATGGATATACTGAAATATCCTACTACTCTAGTTCAAAAGTTCACAGGCACACATGAGCCCCACGTTAGGCAATGTTTACTTCTACAGTAATCGTTTGCTAATGCTGCAAAATCCTGGGACTCATCTCGGCATCTGCTAATGCCACTCTGCGTGTCGGATCTGCAACAGACCCACACGCTGTGCTTATCCCAGCCACTCGTCATGGCAAGTTTCACTTTGCCTCTGAAGATGCACAGCTCTTCCCAGGCCTGCCTGAAGGAGGCTTTTTCTTTCCCAAATATTTGCCAGGCTGACAGTGGTGTAAGTGAACAGAGCCTGGAGTTTCTGTCGACCGTCTCAGGTCACAGGACGCATGACCAGACTGGAGCTCTAGACCATGAAAACTGTGGGCTGTACGTTTTTCACTGCATCAAAAGATAACGTGTACAGGTGCTGATAGACTGTGTAAGCCTGATTAATTGCATGGCAAATCAAAAAAAATGGGCTGGTACAGAATTCCTGCTTGTCTGTGAAGAAGATGTTGATCTTTGGATTATGCATTCAGAATGAGAACTATCTGACAGCAATTTATCACACAGCTGTCCTGAGTATGTTGGCTCAAAATTCATTTTGTTCCTCTAATAAAGATGAGAAAACAAATTACAAAAGGGCAGATATTTTTCATGGTCTCACAGGAGACAGGAACATATTAGAATAGTCCATATATTCTATAGTTTATACAGAATACAAGAAAATAGAAACTCCATATTACCATGTGAGTGCAATGGGGTTCAGAGCAGCATGAATATCTTCCCCTGCATGTAGTAACCAAAATTCTTGCTGCTCACAGAACAGAATGTTCAATGATGTTGCTTCAAATCTTGTAGTGCAATAGGTATAGGGAATAGGATGTGCTTTGTTTCCAGGCAAAATCAGAAATATATCTCCCCTTTCCCATATCTCAATAGAATGAGAAACTCTGTAAAGTCCCTTGCCCATTTCCTTCTGCTTTGTCACTCCTGAGTAAACTTCCCCCAATTCTTGATGTTCATACTTCTGTATAAATAGAAAAGTAGATATAAGGGCAACGATATTTGCTTTTAAATATTTTCATTGTAGGCACTCAGAAAGCTTCCCAGTCATCAGCAGATTAAAGGCTGCAATTGTAAGTGTGAAGCAGGTGTGGCTTGGTTTACATATGACTTTTGCATTTTGATAAATAGACAAGTGACAGAACCAGAAGGGAAATTTAGAAGTCAAGACTCACTCTAAACCTTCTTTTAAAATAATCCAATTTACATAATATATAAACATAAAGTAATTCGGCAGCTTGACCCCGGAGGTAGGAGCTCTGATCTCTTAATCATAACATGGAATATTTTGCATATGTCAGTTAAAGTTTCCAGATCTCATTTTCCTGGTTTGTCAAGTAGAGAAAATAGTAATTACCCTCTTCGCAGGGTTGTTAATCCCTTTTAAGGATTTTTAAGCACTATAAAAATTAAAAAATACCCTGTGAGGGCATTCCTGGTAGTTATGTAGTTCGGCTGTCTGCAGCCTGGAGGGCCTGACTGGTTACCAGGGGCTGGAATAACAAGGGTTCCAGACACATCTTGATGAGCTGTTATTACTCAGGTCACATCCGTACCCTCTTGCTGGGTAGAGAAGTGCTGCCTTTGCCACTGACGGTTTCACAACTTCCTTCTGGCTTCTAAAGTTGTTTCCAAGGAATTCCTTTCTTCTGGTAACTGGTAATGGTTTCTCAGGCAACAGGTCCAGATGCTGGTGACTGTTTCATCTCATCCTGTTTCATTTTAATATTAATGACATGACAGAAGCAGTCAGACCACATCTTCCCCTTTCTTTCCAGAGCCTTTATATATAGAGGTCTTCTTTTGATTTAACAGCGTGGATGCTTGTTGGAAACAACTGAAACCAAAGAAGTGTCATTCAGTTTTCTTCCTAAAAGAAAAGTGGAAGAAATATCCATGAGCTGGAGGAAGAAGAGGGGAGCTAAAGCCAGCCCTTCTCTGGCCAGGACAAGAAAAAATAGGACAACAACTGGGGTGTATAGGGAAGATATCACAACACTTCGGTAACAGTTTTATTCCCTACGTCAAAAAACTTCAAAGACAGGTCTCCTCAAAAAAGGAGAAAAATGTCACAAAGGTTCCCATGTTCCCCTTAGCTCATCCCTCATACACAATGTGCACTCCTGATCCCACTAAAGCTTGTGATAGACACCTTTTCAAAAAGAAAGAAAGAGTAGCATTTCCATTCCTTAAAAGCTGTCATAGTGAATAAAAACTGTAGGCAAAGATGGTTTAGGGGCCAGGATGGGTAAAGCAAGGCTTGATCTCCTCTTGCAGTCTGCTAGAGCAGAAAATCAATTTTTCATGTTGTACACAGAAAGGCTTTATCCTGAGTGTGGGCATACCCAGCTCACGGATTGAGAGTATTTAATGTAGTTATTTAATTTAACTTGATCTAATTATCAGTCACCAGTCTACAGATGTCGACCAATCATCAATTTACTATTTATTCGTTCAGCAAACAATACTAATTTTTTAATTAGCTCAGCTGAGAAGTGGTGTCTCCCTGAAGGGGGTGCTCTCACCCTTTTGGCGCCTTGAGAAGCACCGTAAGGAGAGCAAGCAAGCACAGTGGGGAGCAGTGAGCTCGTACCCTGTGATCCCCCACCTCCAGCTTCCTGGAGGGGCCGTGCAGGGAGCACCCGGGGCAGTGGGAAGGAATCAGTGTCCCAAAGTGGATGAACAGGATGGAGAGGAGCGGGGACCGGGTGGGAAGGGCTGGGAAACAACTGAGTGAGAAGAGTGAAAACATACGACAAGTGTTATCCGGGAAGGCATAGAAATAGGGGGGTACGTTTGGTATGGCTGAGATGGACACAGGAGGAATGGACAGCCCTGACGGAGCCCGCTGGTCCAGGGCTGCCCACCTCTCAACCCAAGCGATTCGAGAGCGGTTCCGTCCCTGCTCCGCCGCTGCTCCAAGCGCAGTCTGCAGGTGGTGCAATTGCCTCGAGAAGCTCGTCCCGGGTCTGTTGAGCGGCTCCTCGCAGTGGGTCAATCACACTCACGGAAACTCTCTGCTGGTTTGATGGCAGAACAGGTAAGAAGGTTACGCTAATCTTTATTTCATCCTAAATGCTTCCTAACCCTCTGATAAGAGTCGTAAATCCCCAGGTCATAGCACTAAGAGAACTAAGTCATGGTTCCTAGAGACGGTGATGTAATTGCTGGTGGTTTCCTTTATCTCATCTATATTTTAATTAACAATTTCAGACCCTGCAGCCGTGCTTAATAATCTGTACAGATGTCTCCGCTTGTAGATAATGATCAAGTCAATTCAGCCTGAGGGTTGCAAGTAAAATCTGCGACAGATTTATGCAATGTGTTACAGAAGCAGCAGAAAGAGGCAAAAATACTTAAAGAAATAAAACATTTGTGTTATGCAGTGTTCTTTCCAAACCTTTTGGTCTCTTTTTTTTTATTGTGCTACTATGTGAAATAAAGTCAGTAGATACATTTATTTTGTTGCTTTGGCACTTTTTAGCTCCTTCTGCAGAGTCCCAAAGCAATTTTGGGCCTCATGTTATGTTCCACCACACACAGCTCCATGGCCAAAGTGCCAACAGCTACAGAC
This sequence comes from Empidonax traillii, assembly GCF_003031625.1. Classification (NCBI taxonomy): domain Eukaryota; kingdom Metazoa; phylum Chordata; class Aves; order Passeriformes; family Tyrannidae; genus Empidonax; species Empidonax traillii. Next base: position 155,179 of record NW_020955514.1, read on the forward strand.
TTGCAGCAAAATTACTTTATAAGCACCCTGTGTTATTAATGACTATGGTAAAGTTGCCTTTCGGTAGGTGAGCTGTTGTCTGGATATCTCATGAGACACTGCTAAACATTCTAGAGTAAAAGCCTCCTCCCTGACACTTTGAAGTCCATGGGACTTTTGATGTTGACTTCATTAACGGTAGGACAAAGCCTTTCTGTTGCCTATGTATGGTATAAGGCTGACCTTTTACTGAAACACTGGCTGAGTCAATCAGCTATTCGATGCATCATCTCCTCTCTCATTATAAGGTAATTCAGGTAAATGTCATGCCAGGCGCAAGCCAAGGAAATTCCCGAGACAGAAGAACAACAAGTTCATGGAGCGCAGTTCACTATCTTTTAAATTCTTTGTGCCCCGTTGTACCAATCTTTTCATGTACGCATTGCTTGTTGTGAAAATGCATTCCTCAGTGCTTGTAAAAAGATTAGAATCTGTGCCAGTGAAGAAGTGCAAGTGTTTACTGAAATGAAAATGCATGTTTTATAAATCTTCTAAAATGTGGTAGGAAAATACCATGTGAAGTTCAAGAAGGTGAAACAATTCTTCCAGCCCCAAGAGTTGCTTGTTCTTGTAATGCAAAGCTCTGAGTCACATCACAGGGAACCTGTGGGGCAGCAATGATCTCGTTTATGTAATGAGATCATAGAATCCTAGACTGGTTTGAGTTGGAAGGGATCTTAAGGATCATGTGTTTCCAAACCCCTGCCATGGGCAGGGACACCATCCACTAAACCAGTTTTCTCCAAGCCCCATCCAACCTGGCCTTGAACACTTCCATGCAGGGGTCAGCCACACCTTCTCTGGGCAACCTGTTCCAATGCCTCACCACCTTCACAGGGGAGAATTTCATCCCTATATTTATATTTAATCGAAAATTATTTTAGTGTAAAACCATTTCCCCTTGTCCTATCACTACGTGCCCTTCTCAAAAGTCCCTCTACAGCTCTCTCACAAACTGCCCTTTAGGTACTGGAAGGTGCTGTGAGATCTCCCTGGAGCCTTCTCTTCTCCAGGGTGAACAACTGCAACTCTCTCAGCCTGTCCTCCTAGGAGAGGTGCTCCAGCCATTAGAGCATCTTCACAGCCCTCCTCTGGATGTGCTCCAGTGGGTCCATGTCCTTCTTATATTGGGCACCCCAGAGCTGAACACATTCCTCCAGGTGGGGTCTCATGAGAGTGGAGTACAGGGAGAGAACCATCTCCCTCGACCTGCTGGTCAGACTTCTTTTGCTGCAGCCCAGGCTATGGTTGGCAGTGAGATCTGCAGTGTGGTGGCAGATGCTCTGCTAGGTATTGTCCATTCGGTTCCTCGGGATCATCCTTCCCAAGCCAGAGGTCTTGGTGACGAGTTGGGCACTTGGTTTCCCCATCATGTGGGAATGGTAGGAGAGGCCCCTTTGAGGTCTGAAGATTTATCAGTTCATGGACAGATTACAGGGCGCTCAGTTGCTGGATTTTGTAAGCTCCTCTCACAGCAGAAGAGATGATGGAATTGTTCTGAGTCGTAGTCATTAATAAAACAGACTTTGCTTATAATTTAGCTATGATTGCTTTAGTAGTGTTGTAAATTTGTATGATTACTCCTTTATTACTCATATGAGAAACATAACTAATGTGCAGCAATCTTCTCTAGCATTTAGTTTAAACGCAGGATGGAGAAGTAGCACTGAAGAGAGTTTCTTTGATGTTCTCATGGCACTGACTCCCTAGGATAGAATGATTTATAAATCACAAATCTTCTCTCATCTGTATTGGTGTCCTGATTTGACTGGAGAATGGCAGTTCTATTCTTTTCCAATCCCCTGGGAAATAATATGTTTTACTTTATGGGATAAACAGATTTAAAATCTCAGCTTTAGCTAGAAAGTTTACTGCATGTGATCTTTGGGCTCACTTTCATTTGTCCTTAATATTCTACCTGACAAGGGCCTTTTTTGCCTATATATCTTTTGCCTGTATATGTTACTTACCTTTTCCGGTGTAACTGTTCAGAGGTGTACTCCAGCCTTTCACAATCAGTGGTTATGTTTATAAACACTCCCTTTTTGGTAGCCTTTCATCCATCACTGTATGCATGCATTCAGTAACTAGTACAGTGGGACAATCAACTCAGGTGAGTATTTTTGTTTCCTTTTAGAGAATAAGAGTATCAAAGTGTTATATAAGCCAAGAGTATGAAAAGTGACTTGAGATTTTGGGGTGAATAGCTGAGTTTGTTGGTGTCCAACACAAGCCACATAAATAGAGCTGATTTTCCAATGCAGGTGAGATACATGCTTTCTGAAAGTCAGGTGCTTCTGAAGGACATTGGACCAGACACCTAAAAGAATGACTTGCTGAAGCTACTTCTGGAAATCCTGACCAGTGTGCTTTGTCTGAAGTCACACAAGAAGCTCAAGGCAGGGAAAAATTAGTAACTGACTCTTGCTTTCAAGGGACCTGTGATGCCTCCTTTGGCTACTCATTAGATTTCTCGGTGGCTTTTGTCTATAGTCTACCCTTTTTCCATCTTGTAATTACCTACCAAGATTCATCATCATCTTCCTGCTGGCTTGTGATTAACATTCCTTTCCTGTGCTGCCTCCCCCCAGGAGCAGACCAGTCCATATGCTGGCATACTAATGCTGGCACACCAGTTACCTATTTATTTTCTCGTATTTCCTCTCTATATCCTTCTGTGTTTCATGTTGCACTTGCACGTGAATCTCTTTGACACAGGATATTTTTCATTGTACAGCATCTAGAATAGTTACATCTGAGTTTATAAATGAGATTCTTTGGGGTTCACTACACTGGTACTATTACTACTGCTTAAGAATTACAGGGTTTGCTTCTCATCCGTGCAGATTTTTCAGTTGTGAAGCAGAGTTCAAGAATTTTATGCTTGCACATATTAGGGTGGGATTGCTGCTGAAAGTTATTTCCAGTTTTCTGAGTCAAAGCTACCAAATCTTTGTGTTAGTGTAACGACCCACCCTGAAGGGGAAGGAAGCACCCAAGATTCTGAGCATTTCTCAGATCATAGTGTGGCCTGGGGAGGAGGGGGAGGCACCACCACAACCCCTCTTCAACTAAAGTCAGCTTTTCTGGGCCTCTACACTCAGGTAGGACCAAAGCAGCTCTACTTACTCCCGAGGACAAAATTTACCAAATTTTTCCCTATACTAATCTTCTACTGTTTTTTGCCTAAGAACACTCTCATGTGCAAATGTATTTTGTGTATGAGGCTCTGGAGCCACCAGTGAGGTTCATAGTAAAGAATTTTCCATGGACTGCACTCAACCCTCTTCCTTACAGTCAAGTGGATGAAGAAACTTTCTATGTCTAGAACACATTTGATCACAGTAGCTAAACATATAAAATGTGTTCCTTCTCACTGATACATTTAATGTTTATGGAATTATCAATTGGTTTTTCTTTGTAATAGAAGGTAAAAATTCCTAATACCCTCCCAACTACACCTGGTTTTGGGCCCGGCTGGAAAGCTGTCCCTTTCTACACTTTTACAAATACTGTCCATGCTCTGCAGACCCTGTCCTTCCTTAATGCCTGGTTTAATATCCAGCACACTCTGTAGCTTGTCATTATTTAATGAAAGTCCTACATGAGTAAATCATAGTCATAAACCACTCAGGAATTCAGTTTCATTAAGCAATTTTCTCAGTTTTAGCAGGATTATACATCACACATTAATTAGCTTTTGCAACAACCACTTTCAAGAGTAGGGACCATGAATGTCTTATTGTCCTCACACCAAAGCAGAGAAGTCAAATGTTATTTAGATCAGACATAGTAGCTTCTGGTCTTGTTCTCGTAGGTATCACTAACTCAGCATGATCATGTGAATGATGGAAGTGCCAGTTTGAACTTTTGGCAAAGAAAATACCTTTGGAAAGGAGTGTGACCAAGAGTGCTCAAGATTTCCGGAGTGTGTTAACGTGGACCTGCAGGTTAACTGAGACACATCAAGCTGCAAGTGCTGGGCACTGAAGCATCTCCTCAGCAAATGTGGTGATGTCACTGTGGTGTAAAAATGCACAACAGGTTCTGTTATTTCCATTGAGTCCTTATTCAGGTCCAAACTGAGCATAGAAAATGAACTTGTCTTATTTTAAGCACTCAGTCTCAATGCTTTTTTTTTTTTCGTATTTGAGCTTGAGTGGCTGGTAGCTAACTTTGACATCTAGGGGTCTTTTTATATTCTTTACATGTTTCCTGGAATAATCTTATGTCTTCTTTTTCTAAAAAAATAAGGTATCAGAATACCTGCACAAAGACATGTAGGTGGGGGTTTTAAATTCTAATCTTATGTGCTATTTTTCCCCATAAGATAAGAGTGTGTACTTCATCAGTATTTCTTTCAATATTCCTCTTGAAAATACTTTTTAAATATATCCAGCTTAGTATTGATGTATTTCTATGCAGATACTCTTGTGTTTGTATCTTCATGATATCTGAATTAATCTGCATTCACCAATTGAAATGAATTCTCTTCATATCACCCTTGTGATTTCAGGTAGTGTTGCTGTCTTTGACCTACAGCTGGGGTCTCTAAGCTGGACATATTAAGTGTCACATGACCATCATTTTGGTTTAGTAATGACTTTAGTGAGCACAGTGTTTTGCATTTTCAAATTCTCTATTTTCTTTAGCTTTCATTTCTACTTTCTGGAATAATTTTCCCCATTTACTAGACATTTTACAATTTTTTTTCATCTTCTAAGGTAGGAACCCTACCAGTTATACCATTATTAACTACCCATCCCTGGTACATTTCTCCTTACACTGAGGATGAATATTCACCCAGTGCATTCAATAACACAAGCAAAACCACTGTGCTGTCCTGCAATTAAAGGCTGAATTGTAATGCTCTTGCATGCGTGCACTTAATGAATTTAATTAATTAAGTTTATTTAGGTTTCCCAGGTTTTGAGGCCAGGACTTCGTTACCTTTTTTAAGGTAATTACTTTTTCTAAGCAATTTACAAAAATAATACTGTAATTATTAAAAAGAACTGAAGTATTCTGTCACTTAGATTTCATTCCTAGGTTGTCTCATCATGAAGTTTGTTTACAGGGGTGTGTACACCAAATACCACAGAAAAGGCCTTTAATGGTCACAGCTTGAAACATAGAGACTCATGACTTCTGCACTGGTTGCCTGATTCTGGTAGGGGAGATGCTCCAGTGGTTGTAAACTCTTCAGCCTTTTAGAATCTATTGACATTTTCTAGCCCCAGATCTGAAATTAGTGATGTGGCTTACATGGATGCCAGACGGATTTTTGCTGCAGACAGACACAAACTGAAGTCCTTGGTGTTTGCTGCTCAAAACTCTAATTTTAACACCAATCCTAAACTTGCTTATTGACTCCTTTCAGACACCGTGCAAAGTCTGTCATACCAACCCCACCTAACATTGAGATTGGGGCAGGCAAAAACCAGTAAAATTAAATTCAGGACTAACTTAAATTGGTTTTTGGCTCATAGGACTGGTTATAATTCAGGCTGCTTCTCTTGGCACAGCCCTAAATTTAGCAAAGGCTTCTTCTCAATTCAGCACTGATCTTTCTTCATCAGTCCCTGCTGGCCTGAACTTTTTCCAAACAAAAATCTTAGAATTAATCTTAACACCCAAACATCTGTGTGGAGAAGTCCTAAAATTAGATAGGAAGTTCATATTGGCACAAACCCCAACAGTGCCTTAGTAAAACCTTCTACATCCACCCTTAACTCTATGTCATAGCCCTTGTCAACCTGAACCTTAAATCTGTGTGTTTTCCTAACTGTGGCTCTTGTGAACTCAACTCTTGATCTGGTTATGTGGCTGAAATCGGGGTCTTAAGCTAAGAAACAGTTCATCATATAGAGCCAGAACAATTACAGCAGGTTGTATTTGCTCACGTGGAGCAGTTACATTCAGTAATACTGCTTCAAGGCTCAGCTGCAGACATCAATGTATTTTGTTATTCCTTGGGAACTGAGCTCTCCCTGAACGTTGGAAGACATGAGGACAGAGCTAGAAAGTTCAGGGAGAGGTAACTGTACCGGGTTGAGCCATTAACCCAAATATACAGATAGTGGCATGTTCCCATCATGGCCTGTGTGTGATGACAGTGACTGGCAGCTGGTGAAGCTCCAACCTTTATATCTCAAAATCTCAAAACAGCTTTAGAAACAAAGTGGGTCCTATTTCCGCTGCCACAAAAAGTGCTGTTTAATGTGCAAGTGTAGTGTTCGTGTATGACAACCATGGACATTTTGATATACAGCTGAGATGCTTTTCTTCTAAGTAGCACTTATTTTGAGCTGACAATGGGAACTCTCACTAGAAAATTAGTAAAGTTGTGTCGTTTTCCTCAAGAGTGAAATGTCAGTTCTCTTCCTTCTCGCAATCCATATGCTTCATCAAAAAGAGAGATGCCTAAAAATTTAAAACAGATATTAGAAAAATGAGCTGGTTCTGAGATATCTCCTTACCTGACCTCCGGGGAATCAGAAGAGCTCTCCTGGAATTCTCCTTTCATGGAGAAGTTTTTTGAGGTGCTCAGCTAATGCCTCTTGCCAGTAGGAGATGCTTCCCCTCTACATTTCAGGTGTGCTGGGAGATCATTAAGGAGGGAGGGCAAGATCCTGTTGGTGCCTCCTGGTGCAATATTGCACTAAGCAGAGTTCAGATGGATCAGGATCTTTAACCTTCTCTTTTATGACAGCTTAGGAGAAGGGAACATTAGATAAAATGGCACAAATATATAGTTCATATTTAACAATATTCTGAGTGCTGGGGAGAACTGTGGAGGAATCCAGCTCCCTGGGATGAATGGGCTGTGCAATAGGCAAAGAAATTTTCAGGTTATAACAGGGAAAGGAATAATTTAAACTATCAACTTATCCATTACTTCCTATACTGTATGTCATCACATACTAATTAACTCCAAATGTATCTCTATGTTGACTATGGAAAATGCTGTCTCTACATGGAGCACCAGCCAGAAAAACTACCTAAATCCTTGGATGTGTAAAGAACTGGAAGATAAAGATAAAGGAATGGCTTTAACTGGCATGTTCTTCGTAGCTATACTCATGTCTAAAGAATTCAAGCTATAAAGAGAGTTCCAAAGCAGGCAATGGAAATGATTAGTCATGGGGATGGCGGGCACAGGCAAATAGTGTGGAGCAGGTGTGTTCTCAGGTTCCTGTGCTCATACCTGCCTGAGGCCAATAGTGCAGCAGGAGTCAGTGCTCAGAATCCACAATGCTGGAAGCAAATCCCAGGATATAAGATGGGATAGGGTTTTTTTCAGACACAAACACTTTAGGGTGTGAAAGAAGTATCTACCAATGGAAATCTTGCTTATGGGGAAGTTAGTTTTTAATTTTCCATCTGATGCTTTGTTGTGCCTTCCTCAGAATTATTTAACACTGAGCACCGGCAGAGAACTCGGGGGAAAATTCATATGCTCTAGTCAGGACATTCCCATATAACTGTATGTGTAACTGCTTTGATTTAGATAACATTATTGAAATGAACTGCTCACTTGCACTCACCTATTTCTAGGACAGGACCCGACTGCTGTGAAGTACCACCCTGTTGTTTGCAGAGTAAAACAAAGAGTCACAAGGTGTCATGCTTGAATGAACTTCCTCATATCGCTGCTGCTAACCAAGAGCTGGGCTTCTGCTTTGTATGTCTCACTGATCCTCACAGAAAACTGACTCGGGGGACGAGAGGTGTAGGCGGAGTGAGTGACAGGAGGAAGGGACATAGACAGTTCTGTGTACAAAACATTCCCCCCACGCAAACGGTGTGCTGGGGGCGGCTGCTATTGTTAGTTCCAAATATAAAAGCCACAGTCCAAAAATAAAGAAGTGTCACTGCAAATAGTAGAAGTGAGGCCAAAAAGTCAAACTGGGGCTGGTGATTTCTTTTTCTGTTTTCTTTTTTTTTTTTTTTTTAAAGGGTGGATGTGCGTGGGCTGTGAAGATGACTCGAGAGAGTCACTTTTGAGAAGGAAGACCAATATGGGAAACAAATGAAGTTTTAGCTGTTGATAATTTCCTTTTTCATAATAATAAAAACTGAGTGGAACAAATTAGTAAAACTCACTTACTGTACACCCACACTTTATAACTTTTAGAGAGTGTGTTGGGTGCTTAATCCAAGATGCCATAGAAGAATCTAGTCCTTTTGACCTAATCACTTGCTTAAAAACGTGGTTTAGCATGGCATGTATTTCTAGACAGCAAGAAGGACTATTTATGATCGTCAGCTAGTACATGGTAAATTAAGGAGTGAAGTTATGATCTGCTCTTTACCCTGTGTTCATTCCCTATGAGGACATTTCTACCCTTACATGGAGAGTGAAGCTGCTAGTGCTGAACTTGTCCTTGCCTACTCTATCAACATTTCCATGTATTAAATCCTTTCAAAAGTCCTAAATGTCTCACTCGTATGTGAGGATGTGAGAGGAGGCTCTTTTGGCCTCACACTGTGTAACCTTGGGAGCCCCTGGTGGTCTAGTGGTTAAGGACGCGGCGCTGTCACCGCCGAGGCCCGGGTTCAATTCCCAGTTGGGGCCACTCCCCGGGCAGATGGAGCTCGCTAGCCCTGTAAGGCAATCCATCTACGTCCTGAGGACCTCGCTGCCACTGTCCAAGCTCGCTTGGCCCCGGCAGATGAACCTCAGGATTAAAGGGTGGGCTCAGTTCCGCGCACACTGTGTCTCACCTAAAAAAATCCAATGCGCAGGCTGGAAGGTGGAAAGACCTTCCCCGGATCTTCGTTCGCAAAGACTGGCCAACCAGTCTAAGATCAGTTTAGGCAACCAGCTGCCTTTAAAGCTATTGAGGCTTCAGACAGAAGTTTCACTAAATGGAACCAGTGCCGTTAACAGTGACCTGAACTAAACCTGACCTGCAAAGCAGTTTAAATAACATTGTCTTTATCCTCTACCTGACATCGAACCATTAATTTTATGTTTCTCTTGATGCCTACCGGGAAGTGAAAGCCCTCTCAGAGCAGCAGCTCAGCAAAGGCTTGTGTTTCCCTGCAGAGACCTGTTCAGCCTAGGGGCAGCTGGCACCTCCCAAAGCTGCTGTGTCACTGCATCTTCCTCCCTTCTGTCCCCATTTTTCTCTACCTGTATGATTTGCCCTGTTTGCAGCAGTTCCTGGCCTGCATCAGGATGCCACGCTGCTCCACAGCCCCTTGCAAGGGATCTTTCTGGCACAGAGCTTTTTTTTTGCACTGGCATAAAGTGAACTCTTCCTGTGCAGACACACCTCTCCTAGGTGTGGATGGCAATGGCAGAGAACCACACCACAGCTTCTCTCCTTCAGCTCCAAGGAGAAGGTGGAGAGTAGTGCAAATGCTGTGCTAAGACATGTGGTTTGGATTGGAAGGGTCCTTTAAAGATCATCTAGTCCAACCCAAACATCTGGTGTCTGAGCTGAAGATAGGTTACACAGATATCTTGTCACAGGACTTCTCATTTTTAAGACTTGTGTGTTTTTTCTGGGAAGCAGTTCAAGGCCACCAAATAGTTAGGGATTGTTACTGGCCTCAGCTGGAACTGAAAGAGAAGTAAAAGGTGCTGGTCTGAGTCTCTGGTTATAAACACTCTTGTCTACAGAAAAATAAATCTGGAGGAAAGATGGTTAAAATAAACATGAATTAATAAGGGAAGGATGTAATGTAGTTTCTGCTGACTCTCAAGAACTGTTCAGATGTTTGTTTTGTTTGGCCTTTCTATCTCCATCATGATACAAGACCCTACAGCCTGAGTTTCAGTGATTTCCCTTTGAAACAAGATAGTGTTTCAACTCTCCAAAGACTGAAGGCTGAACTCTCATCACAGCTGTGATGGTGAAAGTGCAGAATAACTCCCCCGACCTCAGTCTCAGTTACTGTAAATAATTTGAAGAGGTGTGTTTTTAGCTAGGCTTTCCTGTCACTCTTGTATGTGAGGGTTTTTTTTTGCAGGTTGGGTTTTTTTTCCCCTTTAACATTTTTTTCTAATGATAGCAGAGCCTTCTGAAAAGAATTGGATTGACAGTCTGGACATCAAAGCCTTTGCCCACAGAGCACATACTGAAATACTGCCCAGCTGATGTTCTTGAAGTATAACCTGAAGGGATCATTTGTTAAGAGTTGAGGATAATTCAGTCTCTAAAGCTACTCAGGCCCCGGCTCTAAGCAGTGACAATGAAGACCAGTTTGTCTCCAGACTCCTTCACCATTTTTTCCCCCCTCTAACTCTGTTTAAAGCATTTCCCAATGTCTTGGTTTTTTAGATAGTTTGACAGTAGACTAAGTAAATTTCTCCTGTCTTGTGATCATAATTCTGGTCATTTCAGGAAAGGGTAGTGTTCATGCAGTCTAGTTACTTTGGACACCCAACTTGTGTGGCTCTTAATATCCTGTAAATGTCTTTCACACCCAGTCATCAGGTGAGTTAGTCGTGCCTAGTCACCAACATTTAGTTCTGAATTCTCTCCCGCCACTTTTCCTCTTGTCTTTGCTCAGATTTTCTGTGTTTTGGTTTCCAGGGGATCTCGGTGACAGCTGGGTTACAGCTCTCCAGGATGTGAGCTGGCTGTGTCACACCTCAGCAAACCACTGGTGTCACCAGACAGCACCCAGGGGTCAGGGTGGCAGCTCTCTGCTGTGGGAACTCATTCCACTGGCATTGCAGAGGACAGGAAAGGCAGTAGTGATAGAAATAGTCAGTGGTTCCTGTCAAGGCAGACACTTCCATGCAAGGGCCATGCACTTTTCTTGGTATAGCATCCAGGTTATCTCCAGTCTCATTAGAAAACACAGATTTACAGCTGCTTATCTCAGAGGTGAGGGTATGTCCTGACCTCGATGCATCTTATGTTGTGGCATTTTCAGCAGACAGAAAATTTTCAAAAGCTCCAAGGGCTGAATTATTTCTTCTTGATGGAAATATATCTTCATGGTTTATCTTTAATGTTCTTTTCTGGGTGAGATCAGAGATCCCTGCACACAGTGGGTTCTTGCAAAACCCCTCAAAAACAGATCTGGGGAACTGATTTCCTCTATTTATTACCATTGCAGAACAGCAGACTATCATTTGTTTCGGTGTCAGTAAAAAAAGCCAATAATTACAGGTACTTGAATTCCATTTATATGTTTGTATTGTTTTTTAAGTTACACAGAGGTTTAAAATCTAAGTTTCAGTGGATAAAGCTAATTCATGAACCTTAGGCAAATATAGGTACAGAATTACTTATGAAAAGGGTGGTTTGTAGTGCTGGGAAAGGGATAAGAGTGGGAAGTCTTCAACTTTGTGTTGAAAGAGGTGGGTTTAACCCCTTCCACTCCCTTCCCTGCATGTCCTGCCACCAGCTGGGGAAACGAGGGGGTCGAGGAATGTGCACAAGCAATTGAGTAGATACAGAAAGAGTTTGCTGTTGCGATTGATTTTTCTGTTTCTTCACAAATGTTTTATCAGCATTTTTTAATTTTGCTCTCTGACTTGAATCTTTTAAATATATATTTTTACTTGATCTTTCTGGAGACAAGGGTAGTTTCAAAGTATCTTCCTAATCTTTATTTTAATTCTAAAGAAGTGGTGATCCTTAACACCAGAGTGCCCCAAGCAAGTTTTCAGCTTTCCTTATGCTGGTCTGAAACACCCAGAGGGTAAGAGGATGTTGTCCACAGGAACTGCACAGGCCAGTTTGAGGGCTGGTGCTGTTGAAGTCGGCAGAAGCAGCAGCATCTCCCGGTGGCTGATGGCAATAAGGACGTTGCGTGGCGTGTGGCAAAGTGAGGACAAACCTCACCTGAACCCCAGCTGTCCCTGTGAAACAGTTTCAGCTTTCAGGGACAGTCTAGGCAGAATTGCAAGATTGGAAATACCAGCCTGAGGCAAAGCATTGCCCAATGCCAGATTGTAGGGAAACACTTTCACTGGCAGGCTCAGCACTGCTCTGATGGTGAGCAGGAGGCAAGGAATAAGTTCATAGCTCTGGGAGTGCATAAACTGCTCACAGTAGCTGATGGGAACGTGTCCTGAAACACACCTGGCCTTGGGCATCACAGTCAGTGTTACTGGGACACAGCTTCTTCCTTGTAGGATATAAATCCTCCAAAATCAGATATCTTTTTTTCCGGTATTTTCTGTTCCAGTAGTGCTGATGGCAGTGTTCCCAGTGACACTGTGGGAAATCCAGGTTCAATGGTTTTTCGTGTGTCTGGGATGATATAAACCCCTGCTGGATGGATGCTCATGAGAGAAGGTGCTGGGAAGAAGATCTGGATGCTCAGATTGCAGTTTCTGCCCATGGGATTCTCCGTGCACTTCACTGTATGACACTGCCTGGAAAATGTCCCATCCTCCTGCAGCAGGGACCGAAGCCTCCATGCTGCATTCCCTCCAGTAAAAGAGATTATCTTTACACTCACTGTGTACCTCACAGAGAATTGCTGGGCAGCAGTAAGTGGAGGCTTCTGGGGCAAAACAGGTTTTCAAACAGCACAGTCAGAGCTGGCTCCCAGAGAGCAAGCTGAGGAGCAAACTCATGTGAAGAGTTGCAGAGCTCTGTACCAGCTGATTTAGCCTGTCCTTTATCTGGACTAATTAACCCAGATGGAAAGCAATACTAATGCAGTCACTCTGCATCTGCTTTCTGAGCCAATTTGTTGTGAGCCAGTTTGTTCAGAGCCAGCTCTGGTATTTCTACACAGTAGCACATTGTCTGTGTAAATAGACAGTGCTGCACATCAAATCACTTTGTAGCACTCTTACTGCTTGCACATGCCATTGCTAACCCATATCCTTATACGTCCTGGAGACCCCTTGTGTAGGATATACTAGTGAAAAAGGCCCCATTTTCCCCATGTTATTTACTGGTAGAGTTTGTGTTTCCTGCCCTAGATGATCTAGGTCACATGTATTGGATGACTTTCAATATTAAAATTCCTCAGTGCTGCTGTGAGATGGCTTTTATTTTGCAATAACAGCATAGAAGAGTATTTTGTTTATTATTTCTAATGTAGCTCTCAGTGTTGGCAAACATATACTCCAGTGAAAAGATTGAATAATCTACATAGCAGCATACAAAGTAGATTATAAAGTAGGCTAAAGAAAGATATTTCTGAGTGGGTTATCTTCACAAGGATATAAAACATAAAGAAAATGCAATGCTGATCATCAAAGCCATGATCTACCATATAAGAGTTGAACAAGGATGGCTACTTATGAATAATTCTCCTTTTTTGACTTCTAGCTGTCCTTTAAAAAACACACAATTTAGAAACAGATTATGGAGCACTGGAATGAAAAGGCATAGGAAAGCCTAGGGAAAAGAATAAAACATATAAAATTGTGATGAAATCTGTAGGAAAAGCATAATGAATGTTGGTAAACCTGAAACCTAAAGGTGCAGTGGTGGAGAAACTCAATCTGCACAACAGTCCTCAAAGAAGAGGGTGTCTGTCTGCTGTCTAGGAGGAAGGATAGCACCGCAGGAAAGAGGGGATGTGTCCTTTTAGCTGTTTATTTGCCAGTGGTTGCAGTACCCTCAGCAGGGGTCAGGCTGCTGGATGACTGTGCTGACTAGCAGCCTGTTCACCAGATGGATGCATCAGTGTCAGATACGGTGGGGAAAAGGATGTGCTGGTGCCAAAGCCTCGTTTCCATGGCGCCTAATCTGGTTTAGAGACATCTCTAGCAATTTGTAGCAAATTGCCCGAGAGGTGATAACAGGATTAGATTTAGGCAAGGCAATTCTCAGAGAAATTTATCAAGGCCTCGAGTGCCACACAAAGAATAACAAATACTGGAGTGCAGATAAGAAAATATGTTCTAGGGAAGTTACTCTGGGGTTTCAATCACAGCTGTAGTGCTGTGCAAATGTCCATGTAAATGCCAGTATGTGTAAGCAAAACTTGTATTTGTTTAAAAGATAATTGGTGCTAGTGAAGTGTAGCATATTTTGTGCTTACCAGAGGCATCATTAGCAGAAAGGCCACTGGTCTTAATCTCCTAATATCAACAGAAGGGTAATTTGCTTCCTTGACTAGTTTGTTCCACTCTGTATGTATTAGTCGTCCACAAATACAGATATCTTGGGCTCATCTTCATTTAGGACTCCATCTTTGTGGATGTCCTAAATTTACCCGTGGTTATTTTTTTTCTAATTCTACATCAATGATGGAAATATTCAGTAGGGGTAGTCCAGCATAAAACCCTGCTAGAAACACACCATTCCATGATGAGCCCCACTGAGGACTTGTTGAAATCTTTCAGCCAGTTCTGAGTCTGTGCACTGCTTGGGTTATTTGTATTTTGGACTGCCACATTTGTATCAGGCTGTAAAGGCTGAAATGCTGAATACAAACCTGTGCTTTCACTGAATTCTTTATCTGTTTTGCCACTGTTTTACCCGAGATTGGCAGAGTTAAATCTTTTCTTGCGTAGATCTCCCCCATAATGTGTTTGCATGTTTTTGATATTGGCAAAATAGTCGCAGACTTCCAGTCTTTTGGAATTTCACTCTACCTGCATTTGACATTGTTAATGCCAAAATATATCAAGAAGTATCAATAGCCAGAGGAACTCCACAGCCTGCTTTTTTACAGTTCCTGGGTGCAAGTAGCGCAGTTTGGTTGATTTAGTAGTATTTATCCCAAGGGATTCATCTTACAATCATCTGACTTATTTGCTAACTTGGCCACAATTCATCATTTTCATGTGATGAGGGTACATCATATTCCTTCCTCCAAATATAAACTAAAACCCTTAAGCACTTCTGCATTTTCTGAATCGTTATCAGCAGATTTATAATTTCCCTTGACTAATGGGCCTTCTAGGACAGCTAGGGTTTATCTTGTTCTTAATGCATGTCTAAAATTTCTTTTTGGTATCTTAACTTCGCTCCCAACTTCTTCTTTTAACAGATTTCTGTCATATGCTACCAGTCGCCCACCCCATGGCAACCTGTTATGAAAACCCGTCTCTGGCAGGCTATAAAACAATCCACTCAGGAAAAGGATGCTCACACACAGAAGGACCTGAGCTACCTGCAACCCAGAGGACACAAGGGCTCAATAACTGTTTGCTGAGAGCATCTGTGCCTGTATGGAGGGTTTTAGCTATGGGGGGAAAAACATTTCCGTGATAAGCAGTGCCCATTTGAATTCAAGGAATTTAGGATGTTCAGCATAATCATGTGAGTGAGCTGCCTCAGGGTGCTGCTGGTGCACTGGCTGATCCCATGACAAGCTGAAGATGTCTTCGGCAAGGGGGAAGCCAAGTCTTTGCTGTCCAGAGAGCCTTGAGGTCAGGGTGTGGGTTTGCATGAGCCTGTCAGGCCCTGAGAACGTGACCTTCACCTTTGTCTCTCTGACCACTGTGGCAGTGGAGGACGCAGAGGAGGGGCCTTTTGCTCAGGCCACAGAAATAAGAGGAAGGGGAGGAAGTGGCTAATACATCACACCTTCAGCACAGTAGCTGCATCTAGGCTTGATGTGGTTCTCATAAATCAAGTATACTGATTAGTAGAGGGAAAAAGATGAAGAGAGAGCACGTGGACATATGGAAGTTCTGGTTGCCTAAGGATGAATGCCAAGTGCCGTTTGAGGTGCTCTCAGCAGTGGGATCATGTCTCTAGCTGCAGCTCCAAGGACATGGGTGCCTCATGTAGCTCCTATGTCGTAACTGGAAGCTCCGTGGGAAAGCTCAGGATACCTTAAGGCATCTCAAGTGGCAAAAAATGCAAATTGTTAAGCATCTGAATAAGCCCATTGAGCAGGAGTCAGATTAATACACCATAATTGAGGAAGCTAAGAGGAGATACCTTATTTGCAAATAAAGCTTCCTTCATAACCCATGGAAATCTAGGGAATGCACCCTAGTAATTTGATGAAGAATAGGGAGGTGCACTTTGATAAGCTGAGCAGCCCTTTTGAAACACTGAGCAGGGACGGGACTATTTTGCCCCAGCAGAGGCACATTGTGGCTGGTCCGATGCCTTGGGTACCTCACCTGGTCCCTGGCTGCTGCTCCCGGGGTGCAGGGCCTGTGTTGCAGCTGCTCTCCCTGTGCAGATGTCATTGATACAGCAGGACATCTTAAACAGCATTAGCCATTCATGTGTGCAAGAGGAAAGCCACAATCAAGCCCTAGAACTCCACTGCCTACAAAGGAACATTACCCAGCTAGCTCACAGTTAAATTTCTGTCTCTTAATCTGGAGCTGAATCTTGCTTGATGTGTTCAATACAGGACTTGGATTTGTTAAAATAATTGTTATTTCCAAGCCTGACGTTGGGCTTAGTTTGTTTCAAAAGATGACATTTCTAGACGCACGGTAGGGACAGGGAGGGGAGAGTCTCAGCATGCTCAGAGATGGACCCCATGGCCTGAAGTGAAGGAGGCATATTAATATGAAGTGAGCAAGGAGCTGCCACGCTGTGTGACTGGCTCTTATCAATTACAGCTTCTGTCACCTCAGTTTTGCTCTCCTTTATTCCTAATGTAAAGAGTTGTTTTGCAATAAAAGGGGATATTGCAAAGGCTTTCTTGGGCACCGGTCTGTTCACATCAGAGTTCTGCTTCTGCAGACACATCGGTTCTGAGCAAGGTGAAATATTCTCCACTTTCCCAGAGGAGAAAATCACTGGAAATATTTTGTGGCATCAGAGAGTTTTGTGTGAGCAGAAACAGAGGAGGAATGCCTTTTTTTCTCAGCTGTTAAACATATCACCAGATAACTCTACCCTCATGCACCAGCAAAGATTCAGCTGTGAATGGGGCTGACTAATTACTTGGATATGTTATATCTGTCATGAGAAGATTTCAAATTGCTTTACAAACAGTAAGAAAATAAGCTTCATAACACTTGGTGATGTAAAGCAAGGTGAAGGAAAATTCATGTCATTCTGAAAATATGTGGTTGGCTCGATTTTGAAAAATGTAAGGCTTGGAAAAATAAGCAAGCTTCCTTATAGTTGTACCAGGAACAGAAATAATAACAATACTATTAAAAAATATGGAGAAACAAAATGAACAATGACTGTTTACAAATCAGATGTTAGAACAGCTCAAAGCCTTCAGTTTTTTTGGCTGTAGGGATGACACCTCACAAGCAAGGACAATTTTATTCTGCGCTGAAACTTTTGGTACCTTGTTTTACCAGTGGTTGGGAAGCCCACATGTTTTCTAAAAGTCTTCCTATAGACTTTCAGTTGTTCAAGTAACTGTATGCTTTGTGACCACTGTTTATTCATTCCATTTTTGCTATCTGTTCTTGACATGCAGACAAATATTGCAGCAGAGCTGAGTGATAGGCTTCAAAGATCAGAGGGATGTAATTCCTCCTATATTCCTGCTTCATATTGGAATGTTTCACAACCCATGGTCCTACCAGCAGCTCTGTTCTGTAACTCCACAGCGTCTCTCGTGCTTGTTTATAGTGATCCATCCTATACCTTATTTATTCATGTGGGGCATGGATAGAATTTATTCTTAAAATAACTTTGTTTCTTGTAAAGCATCACGTTCATTTATGGATAGTAAAATTGTCTTTAAGTGGCGAGTCAGAAGACTCACCATGCCTCTCTTGTTTCCTTATTCTCGGTTCAAGGATCACATATTTTCATTAGGGCTGTTGGAGTTTGATGTGCAGACTTGTCTTGAAAATGCTACATTTCAAATACATTCTTCAATCTAAAGAGGGGTGTTGGGGTCTGTAGTCATCTGCATTATCTCTCTCCCAGAGTATGTGCTCTCCAGAGTTAGACTGCACGGTACCAGCCAGCTTCCCCAAGAGACAGCACTGCTTTGTTCCTTTCTGGCTGGGTTTTGGGCTCATTAGTTGAATTCTTGGCACAGTTGTTGGACAGATGTCCACAGCAGTCACAATCACAAGACTGTTTTGGGTCTTATAGTTGTTAGGTTTGGTTTCTAAGGAACTTTCAGCTCCCTTTTCGTTGTCCGTGCCCTTTAGAGGCATAGCTGTCCTCTCCACCACCTTTCTGGAGGGCGAGGCAACTTTCTACATAGTTCTGCTCTTTCTCCTCCTGATAGCATTGCTATGTCACAATAATCCAGTTGTATCAAATCCACAGATATTTCTCATATAAGAATTGGAGAAAAGTACAAAAAAAATTTATGACAAATTCTGAGGTTCTACCTCTGCTGAGTTTTTACTGTTTGTAGGAGCTTCCCTTGGATCTTACAGGAGGTCCCAGCAAAATTCATGATGAGTGTACCAGGCAGTGGATTGAGCCTGATGAAATACAGCACAATGACTCAGGAGACAATCTACTAAGAGCTAATCTTCTGCTACAGTTCATCAGGTGACTGCAGAGAAATCAGCTGAAGCACTCTCACAATGTAAAGGAAACAACTGAAGTAAAATACTTTAAAAGCAGTGATGATAATGTAAGAATGTTTTTGTTGGTCATATGGAAGGTCCATCTAGCCCAATACTTTTTTCCCCAAAACCTTGAAAGGCATGAACTTTCTGGAGGGAGAAGTGTTGTATTTTTTAAATTGATGATGGGTTTTCCTGCTGTAGGTTTTCCCAGGCTCACTTGAAACTTGACTGAACTCTTAATATCTGTGGCATCCTGTGGCAAGGAGATCTACAACCTAATCACACAATCACCACATTTTGTGGCATTTGTCTATGCCCTCTCTGCAATGGGGCATCTTGCCCTAAAAACAGTTTCCAGGTTGAGAAGCTTGATGGATTTATACTGTGCCATGAGGCTGTTCCCAGAGTTGTTCTTGGTTCCCTTGCTGTTAGTCACTAATGTTCTGTTTGCAGTTTTACTGTTCCTAAGTACTGAACCACCAGCTTTTTGGAACTATGATAGCCCAAGTGTTCATTTCTCAGTGGTAATAACCAGCTCAGGGCCCATTTGATACGCCATTAGGAAGATTTTTGCAATTATGGGCAATGTATTTGAGCTTGCTGTGTTGCTCAGTGTTATTAAGTCCTTCCTCACACTCAGCATTTATCTTTACTACCCCAAGTGACTCAATATCAGCACATTTATTCATCTCCCTTCTCACAGTGAGTTTTGCATTACAGTACTTTTATTATATCATGTATGAATATGCTCAACAGCTTTACTGCCAGTTTCCAAGGAAGGAAAATGCCTTTCCTCAAAGTGAAAACTCTGTTTAACTCCTGTCTTCTTTTTTTCCACCTTTTAGCCTTTTTTTTTTTTTTTTTTAATATTGGTGGGCAGTTTCTTGGAAAGTCTTTGATAACAAACTGCACTGAGGGTGGTTTAGAAATCTGAATAAGCTGTATCTGATGGATCTCCCTTTTCACATGCCTAGTGACTCCTTTAAGTCAGCAGACTGGCTTGTGAAACATAAGCCCTCTTTCTAAGAACTGTACTGACTCCTTTATAACACATTATCTTTATTGCCTCTTCTACTTGTTTTATTACACTCTTTATTAATTTGCTCTGGTCCAGATGCCACACCTGTAGATCCTTATTTTTTTGAACAATTAAAGAAAAATCACAATCACATAGAATCATAGAATCAGATGAGTTGGAAAGGACCTCTGAGATCATCAAGTCCAACCCTTGATCCACTACCACCACAGTTACCAAACCATGGCACTAAGTGCCACATCCAGTCTCTTCTTAAACACCTCCAGGGATGGAGAATCCACCACCTCCATGGGCAGCCCATTCCAATGTCTGATTACCCTCTCTGTAAAGAATTTCTTCCTAATATCCAACCTAAACCTCCCCTGGCAGAGCTTAAGCCCGTGCCCTCTTGTCCTACTGCTGATTGCCTGGGAGAAAAGACCGACCCCCACCTGGCTACAACCTCCTTTCAGGGAGTTGTAGAGAGTGATGGTGTTACCCCTGAGCCTTCTCTTCTCCAGGCTAAACAGCCCCAGCTCCCTCAGCCTCACATGTATTACCTTTCTCTTCTCAGATAAAATGCTGCTTTTAAGCAAAAGGTTATACACCATAATTTGAGGTACACACACTTAGAACTCCTTTGAGAATACAGTCTTGTCCTGGTGAAAAGGTCTTGCATGGAAACTTCCCCAACTCTTTTAGACAGTAAGATATTTTTTCAGCTTTTCTGTAATTCTCTGCTACAATCTTATCTTTTCTGAGGTTGTCTTTAAACTTTAATCATATATTGACAGTACTGATTCCTTGCTGCCTGCACTTGATGCATTTGGAAAAGGATTTACTGTTGGTTTTTATACTTCTTGCAAGTTGCTTTTAAACAACAGTTCTGGCCTATTTTACTGTGCTCTTAAGCCTTTAAAAATTATTATATGTGCATTTGCATATGCATCAGTTTTTAAAGCATGCTGTGATGGATTCTACATCCTTGCAGGATATAAAAAATCTACTCAGCTTTGCTCAGTTCAAAAGGATGATTACAGTGAGAGTTCCTGCCAGAAAGATGCTCAAAGCAGTGGTTCAGAGAGTTAAATAGTCTTCATGCTAACAGGGATTTAAAGATAACTATGGGAGAAATGGGACAAACATAGCCCACATATGAGGAGAGATTTGAGGAAGGGCATAAGGACGTTAGCAAAGTCAAAGGGTAGGATGAGGGTGACTCAGTGTCCTGTTGTTAGGGAGCAAAGCTGGAAACTGCCCTGGTTTCCCTAGCAATACTTACCACCCACACCAGCAACTTCAGCTCTCTCCACTAGGCAGACACAGGCAGGAGTTCCTCACACCACAAGGGTTTTAGTGCTGTTGCTGCCTTCAACCCTGGGATCCTCCTCCTGTCCTTGTGCCCACAATCCAACCCTGGTCCTGAGAGATGCCTGATATCCCATTTCTCTAATGATGATTTCATCCTCCTCCATGATACTGAAACCCTTGGCCACCAAGCTTTCTGGTGTTCCTGCCCTCATAAGCGTGTCTGGAGCTGAAGGGCTCTGAAAGGTTGTGTTCCTGTGCTGGATTTTATGTCTTGATTGCTGTGAGCTATCATAAAAAAGGCTGTAGTTATGGGAGCAGTAATTTCCTTCTGGAAACTTCACAAGCATGCAAATTATATCACTCTGACAAGATGAAGATGATGTTACTCACCAGCAGCAGACTGGAATTGTTGTGATGATTTCCGTTGCGGGGCAGTTTTCTGTAACAGAGTGGAAGGAGTAGGAGGAGATCACAGCACAGAGCACTCAAATCACGAATCGTATGATGGAGGTTTAGCAGTGTGTTATTTGGGATTCTCTGCCCCTGCAGCTGAGGCTAGAGTTTGTTCATGCCATTTCAAAAGTGAAAAACAAGAGAGCTTTACCTGGAGACGTGTTTCACTGTCACTAAAAGTTTGGTGTTTACTGTCATTCTTATTATATGCTTAGTGTGAAACTGGTTACATTTGGGATTTTAAGGAAATTTTCCTTTGGAACTTATGTTGGAAACTGATGTTTCTCACCTGTCTTGCCAGAACACAGGTTAGCAGATGAGGTCATGTGGGAAAAGTTCATGCTTTCTTCTAATACGAGCAGGCAAGTTAAGGAAAATACATTCTACCAGTCTCAATAGTGGCCTTTTCCTCACCTAATAATGATGAGGACTGAAAATCCCAGCTATCCAGTGTGGTTATTTCCTCTGAGGACCAGGTAGGTGACAGATTACTTTCTTGGAATTTTTATGAAACCCCGTTTTTCAAACAGTTTGTGTTCTTTCTAGATATTTCATGCAACTGCAAAACATGTTAGTCAACTGGACATCCCTGAGTCTCCCATGACAGAACACACGACGCCAAACCCAAATTACAGCTGCTTCAACACAAACACACCAAGAGCCAGGCAGGACAGACTGTTGTTTTCTGTGGAGAGGAATTATACAATTTGATTGCAAATGCAGCACAGCAAAAAAAGAAATGGAACAATCTGCGTTGCCAACGACAGTAACGACCGCAGACAGATCCCTTTACTCCCACCCTGCACACCAGCAACACCAGAGCACTGAAGACAAGGAGGGAGGTACCAGCTGTCAGCCAAGGACATCGGAGAAGTATTAGTGAGTTTATTTCCTTAAAGCTTCAGCCGGAAAGCGTGACAGAAATAGGCAAAACGCCTTCACAAAGCCTTGCTTTTTCTGGCAGACTTTCTTCATCCATAATGGACTGCTCTGTCTCTACAGGGATACAGTTGAGCCCTGGAATAGGTTATGTAACAAATTAATTGCAGTATTTGTCAGCATTAAAAAACAACAACAACAAAAAGCCAAGACAGAGGTTTTATTTTTACCAAAGGCTTGGTAAAAGTCCTATAAACACAACAGAGGATATTGCTAATGAAAACATTTGCTCTTTCTGGGATCTCTTTATCTTTGGAATTTAAATATTTTTCATGTTTCTCTGGCACTTCCAACAAACAAAGAAATAAAAGTACTCTCTTTGCACCTAAATATATTGTCATTTTAATGTGTGCCTTTTGGGGAGAACAATCGGAGTCCTTGTGCCTCTTGGAGCAAATGTTATTTTTGATGTGTACTGTGCTGTTACTGAGAGGCCCCATTAGGGCCCCTTGATAGTGTCTCTGGAGCCAGACTCATGCTTTCAGCCTGCATTCCCATGGAAGAGCAGCTAAAAGAAAGAACAGCAAGCAAAATAAAAACTGGCCGTGGTTCTGGAGTAGAGAATGAGAAATATTTGAGAATATTTGAAGCATTAGGTGTGTTGCATCTTTAAATAGGTAATCCAGTCCTGAATCCCATCGTCAGGAAACTTGTTGGTATCACAGCACCAGCTTTTGATCTGTCACTTCTGTATTTTTGTAGCTACACAATTCTCTGATGCTTTTCATGCAGAATACAAGTACCTGTTTTACTGGATAATTGATAGAGTTACAAATAATCAAAACCTTAAAAAAAGGCAAGCACCCTGCTTTTTACTCCCCCCCCTAGGTTTGCAATTCGGATGATGCCCAGTTTGATACAGCCAGCTTACATGGGGCTCTGTGTGACTCCTCGTGCCACATGACTGTGTAAGAAGCAAGGAAAGAAACCTTCACGGAGCAGCTGGAGCTCAAAGTGTGTTGCAAATGGGAAATCAGGTATAAGCACGGATTGTGCAAGAAGCAGAAAGAAGGACTGATCACCAGAGGTAAGCCATGTCTCGAGGCCAGGAAATGAGACTTGCCAAGTAGCAGCTAACTTAGGCATGCGAAGACAATTATAACAAAGAGACCAAGGCTTTGCAAGCGCATTAAAAACAAAAAAAGAGAACAAGGAAGGAGGAAGCGGAGCCACAAGGCAGTGAGGGACAGTGCTCTTCTCAGAATTCTGGGTGAGCTGGCTAATAAAATCACAAATAAATATTTTTTAAGTCTGTTAGATTTGGAATCTAGTTCAGCTAAAAATCACATACTATTTTTCATAACAAGGCTTATGCAAGTTCTGTATTTAAGGAGAACGGAGGTGAAAGCAACATCACATCTACTTCAGTCCCTTCAATCTGATTGGTTATATACAAATTTGGAGGAAAAAAATAATTAAGGATGTACAGATAAGTAGGATAAAATGGAAATCTTTTCCCACAAAGTAGACCATGTCAAACTAACCTGACTAGCCTGACCATTCTCTTTGAAAAGAGCATGGATTTTTTTAGATTAATTGATTAAATGAAGTTGGAATGTTTCCTCACTGCAGAAGATTATTGTAATCAAAAATAACTGGATGGCTCCAATGACTACCAAGCCTGGCAGAGTTGAGGAGGTGTTTGGACAATGCTCTCAGGCACTTGGTGTGACTTTTGGGGTTCTCCTGTGCAGAGCCAGGAGTTGGATTTGATGATCCTTGTGAGCCCCCTCCCACTCAGGACATTCTATGGCTCTATAATTTCAATAGTATGTAATAAAGTTGTGAGCCGGTAAAAGCTTCAGATTCAAGTAATGAGTTTATCAGCTTGAGACAACTGAGAAAGAGCAAGCTCATAAAATAACTATGATTTCCTGATGTTACACAAGTGTGATCCTAAAAGGAACTGGGCAGGGCTTTTCCAGGAGGAATGAGCAAGTGTTCAAGTCCCTTCAGCTGGAACAGAGCATGAAAGTTAGGCCACACAGAGAGCTTATCTTGTAAAAAACCAAAATTCAACTCAGAAGAGAGATGGAGGAGGGCCAGTTACCCTGTAGCACAGTTTGTATCGTGGCTTGTCAGTTTAGCCTTTGGTTTGAGGGCGGGGAACATTTTCTTTGCTAAGGACCAAGTGTGCCTTTCCAACACATTTGGCAGACCACACGTTAACATGTTCTGCTATCCAGTAATAACATACACAATAATTTTAATCATGGGCTGTACCCTATAAAATGAAGTCACGGGGCAAATTCAGCCAACAAAGGGAAGGTTCCCCACACCTGCTTCAGCTTAATGTGCTTAACACACTGATCTGTCTTCTCTGGAGACTGAAAGTGCTGGGTTTAGTCAGGCAGGAAAATAAATGCTGTAATTTCCACCAACAGAGTCAGAATGTTCTGACACAGAACTTGCACCAAAATCAGTGGAAGAGCTGCATTCAAACAGCTTTCCTGCTTGTGGTCTTTGTATGGGACTTGTGTTACTCAGCCTGCCCACGGCTGTACACAGCTCTCAGCCTTTGTGCAACAGAAACCTGAGTCCGAGGCAAAGGCTGCTGCTGGCTGCAACTCAGAGATACACCGTGGGAAGGTTTAAGAAGCCAGTGCAATGCCTTTCCTGTACTAAGAAATCATTATTTTCTTTACATAGAGACTCCTTCAAAGCCAATATCAGGTGTTAATTGCTCTGTATTTATGCTATAAATTAATCAAAGGTCAGCACCAAACCACATTTCCAGCTATTGCCAGTCTCTATTTTACTTAAAACACGGGAATTCATTCCACAGACCAAACCACCACTCTGCTGTATTCACAAGAGAGATTATTTTTGCTACTTCTTGCTACAGATTTCTGTGAATGGCAAAGAGAAATACTAATAAATGGCATTGACAGGAAATATCACACCACTTTGTTTTCTGACCACAGAAACTACTCTGATACCATGGTAAAGGTTAAGGGCTTAAAAACTAAGTTAAAGTATTGGCTGACTAAGCAGCAAAGGAATCTGCTGCTTTTTATTCAAATAAATCTCAGAATTATGCAAAGATCAGTGTTTCAGGTATACTGCCTTATTAAGTGCTCTTTTTCAGTTACATTCTTGGTAAAAAAGTAAGCGAAATCAAAACTGACCACTTTGTACCTGTTACAGCAGTAGTCTTACAGTAGTAACACTACTCTGTAGATCATTTTTACAAGTACAAAAATGCATTCTAAGTTGCTGAACATTTTTAAATAGCTTTTTCATATTTTTTTCCTATTTTTCTTATCTACATTTTTAAACATCATTTTGATTTTTCAATATTCTACTCATATAATTAAAAAACAAAAACAAACAGACCAAAAAAACCCAACCCAAACCAAACAAACAAACAAAAAAAAAAAATCTGGGAAGTAATAAAAGGCAAATGGAGAAACATACAAAAGCCCAATATAATCTGAAATACTGAATGAAAAGTATATCTCAAATTAACATTTAACATGTGAGAATGAAGTAAACTTCATCTTATCCAATTTTAGAAGTCACCTTTTAGAGGACTTAAAAATACCTTTCCAACCACGTAAGATTTCTTGGGGGTACAGGTAAGCTGCAGAGTGATGGGGTTTAGATACCATGGGTATGGGGAAAGCCTGGATAAAATGAGAGTTGAGTGCAGAGGCAATGCATGGCTCTGCACTCAATGCGTGGCCAGCCTGGAGCCAGCACGGCTGGCAGGCCCTTGGGCTGTTTTGGACTCGGGTGACCTCTGCAGGGGCCCTGGAACCAGAGACCAGAGCCCACCTGTGTCCACAGAGCCCGGCTGAGCACTGTGCCCTGCCCAGCTCTGAGCCGACCACCCTCGCGGTGCACCAGGCCTGGGGCAGTGCCTCCACCTGCTCCCCCACGGACACAGGACACCTGCAAAGGATCCTTGCCATATGATACAACCTGCTTTCTCCCTGCCCCTGGTGTCTTCCAGGCAGGCACCTGTGTCAGACCCCGCTGCCAGTCAGATAAAACCCGATCCCCAAGTCACGTCCTCTGGGGATGCAACTTCTGGAGGGGATGGAGTCACCGTCCCTGGAGGTGCTTAAGGAAAGACTGGACGAGGCACTTCAGTGCCATGTTCTAGCTGAGTGGTGTGCTCGGTCACAGGCTGAGCTTGGATTCGATGATCTCAGAGGTCTTTTGCAACCTCTCCTGGCTCTGGACAGACCCGAGGCAGTGGCCGCCGGGAGCGTCCAGCACACACAGCCCTGGCAGAGCGGCAAGGATTCTGATTCGGGCCGGACTCCGGCACAACACCCTCAACACCCCGGCCCGGCCCGGCCCAGCCCGCTCCCCGCCCGGGCCCGCGGCCGCCCCGTGAGGGCGGTGCTGCCCCTCCCGCCGGCAGCTCCCACCGGCGGCGCCAGCGGGGCGGGAGAGGGAGGCGGGAGCGGGGCGGTCCCGACTCGGCAGGTGAAGGAAGGGGCGGGCGCGGAGTGCCCTGACCGTGGCGGGGCTGCGGAGCGGGGATGACGGGCTGGTGTGGCGGTGGTGGCGGCGGCTGCTGCCCGCGGAGCTGAGCCGAGCAGAGCCGCGGCTGAGGTGAGCGCCCTGTCCCCTCACGGCGCCCTGTCCCGGCGGGGCCGGGCGGAGGCGTTCCCGTTCCCATTCCCGCTCTCCGGCCACCGCCCCGCTCCACTCGCGCCCCTGTCCCCGCTCCCGCCCCACGCGTGTCCGCGCCGCCCTTCCCCCCTCCCGCCGCTGTGGTGCCGGAGGGCGCCGGGGAACTCCTCAGGTGAGTCACGGGAGCCTCGGGATCCGTCGTGCCGGCCGCCCCCGGAGAGCCCCGGTGCCGGGCGGGGAAAGGCGGCCCCGGAGCAGCCGGTTTGCCTGGGGAAGGTGCCGGTCCCGCTGCTGGGAGGGGAACAGCGGGAAGACGCCTCGTGTCTCCCCGTCCCGTGGGTTGACGCGTTGAGGTCGGTGCTGCTTTGGTCGCCTGCAGGTGGGAGGCGGGATGGGGTCAGGTCACTGGCGTGAGAAGGAAAGGCTCTTTGGGGGCGGAAAAAAAAGGTGTAGATGCTTTCCTTTAGCTGCGTTTCCCACTTGTGTTGAGCTGCGGCTTTGGTGTTGAGAGCATCGGGAGTCATTTTCTGGCGTGTTTCAGAAGGGATAATCTAAATATATGCTTTAAAGGATGAGGCAAGACTCTTTAGGGGTGAAACATGGAGTACAAATGCGTTTGTGACAGCATTTTCTTTAGTGTTATCATCTGCTTCAATCGTGGAAGTCCCCTCCTATTTACTTGGGTCTGCCACTTCAGCCTAGGTATGTAGTTCCCGTTCATCTACACGCGTAGGCTCTGTGCAAGCTCTGGTCTGTGCCTCTTGTATCAGTAGAGAGCAAGGACACCTGGCATGTGCTTAGTCAATTTGTCAGCTTTTATCCCACAAGTCACCAGTGCAAATTGGATTCTGCCATCCCAAATGAATTGAGAAAGTGGATAAACGTTTCCCATCCTACCATCCTGCCTGCTAATACTTCTTTTCTTGAGTCTTGATGCTAGAAGAGTCCAGGTCAGTAGTGGGACTGAACTGGTCTCGTACCATTCTAACCACTCCATCATTACAGGTGCAACAGTGTTGCTGAGCACTTGTCAGAGACTCCTGCTGCTTGTGTGCTCAGGTTGGCTGTGCACTGAGAGTTTTAAAGTTTCCTCTTGGAAATTAGTTGCATGAAACTGGTATGTTTCCTACTGCGAAAAGCAAATTTCCACTTTCACCCTGCTCTTAGGTTTAGTGTCTTTAGAGGTTATGAAGCAAATTTAGATCTGAATAATTATACACCTCTTCTGTTTATTTTTGGTTGTATTTGTACAGGAAATGTAGAGTGGGAGCCTCTGCAGTTTGTTTCCTTCATATACCTCTTTTATGCTTCAGACAAAAGCAGAATTAACTTGCTGTTTTTCTTTTAGCCATAACATGTTTCTTTCCCTTCCTGTTAGAGTATTTTGGAGCCATCTTGCTGTTGCAGAAGAGCTGATTAATAGATACACCTTGCCAATATTCCATTAGTGAGGAGTCAGTACTGGGTCAGCTTAGTGGTCGGTTAAAGGCTGTTTGTCATGTTTTTGTTTTAACATCTTCCAGCTTTCCATAAACTTCTCCACAAAGCGTGACAAACTTCATACTAAAAGGTACAGAAAATAAAAGAGAGTTTTGTTGTGTTTTTTTTTTTTTTTGTAAAGTTATAAAGGAGGGAAATGGGAAGATAACAGTTCTGTAGAGGGTTAAAGGGTTTAAAGTTTTCGAAGCAGTAAGAATGAATACATCAAGATAAGTTCCAGCAGACACCTCAGGCAGAACTGAGTGAGAATTCCTGTGTTTGTGGCCAATCTGATCAGCTGACTGTGAATCTGGAAGCTCCTGCAGGCAGATGAACCCACTGTACTTCGAAGACCAGACTTCCAATCTAATATTGCTGTTAGAAAATTTGGGTAGCCTACAAAAAAAAAAAAAAAAAAAAAAAAAAAAAAAAAAAAAAAAAAAAAAAAAAAAAAAAAAAAAAAAAGCAAAATAGGGGCCATGAAAAGTTTCCTTCTTACGTAAGTGGATGTGAAGCAGTCTCCTTTGATGGAAAACCAAACATGGTAGTCACTTCGGTAATGAATGCTGAGTAGAAATGGAAATGCATTAAGAACTGTTAACTTGTTCTTTACAACAGTGAAACACAAACAGGGATGACCAAAAGGCGTACACATATTTGCCGTTTCACCTGTAGGAAAAGTGCTTGTGACAATGTTTGCTCTTCGCCCCAGAGCCTTTGGATTGCTGGGGCATTTGTTGCTCTCACAGAGGGGTATGTGTTTTAACTTGACAGAATTGCCCTAGTGTTGGTGTGCCTTCCACATCCCTGTTTGGCATGGGATGTTAGACAATGGGTAACTTATGCTTTTGTCAGACTATCCAGCAGTTTCATAAGTTGTGTGGAATGTGCAGCCCTGCAAGTATTGAGTCCATTAATTGTCTCTGGCTTAAGCCCTAAACTTAAAAGCACTTACAGATGTAAGTAACCCTACTGTTTGTAAACTGTTAGTTTGTGTTACCGTAGGATCAGGATTTTGGCTTACTGCTTCTACTTGGCCCTGAAGGAAAGTTCCCAGAAGCTCAGGATCTCAGTGACTTTGAGGAATAGCTCTGTAAGCAATGGTGAGGACTCCTATCAGTTAGCAGGGAACTGCTAGAATAAATTGGTTTTGTTTTGATTTAGAAGTGTTGGTTGATAAAATGATTCTTTCACAACACATTTTGTCTTTTGATGGGGATTTCTGGTGCAAGAGAGAAAATAATAATGAAAAATAATGATAGATGGCCATTCTCTCTTGAGTA
Source organism: Empidonax traillii (assembly GCF_003031625.1). Classification (NCBI taxonomy): domain Eukaryota; kingdom Metazoa; phylum Chordata; class Aves; order Passeriformes; family Tyrannidae; genus Empidonax; species Empidonax traillii. The sequence goes on from NW_020955514.1 coordinate 184,634, forward strand.
GCTAAGCATTCTTCTGGTCTTTTTTTTACGGTAAACTTACTCCACGAAGGCATTTCCTGATAACATTGCTTCACGATTGGTTTTGAACCTGTGCTGTACTGGCACAGCATTGGGAAGGGAGTTTTGGAGTCTAGAAATCAGAGGGACTTAAGGCAGCCTTAGAGGTAATCTGAGAGGCACAATACGTTTCTGTAAATATGGTACTAAATGGAATGTGTATTTCTCATGCTGTTATCACATGTACGCATGTCACTGTTCCTCCAGTATTCATGAACCATTGCTAACTCTTGTTAATCAACACCCCCTTCCTCTTTCTATCAGCCCTACTTGTTTCATGCTAAAATTACTAAGTGAGTTATGCCTTTTGTGATACACTGAGGAAAGATTTGAAGGCACTGGAGTTTTGATCAGTATAACTACACTGGGTATCACTGTAAACTTTAAATAATTATTTATCATGTTACATATTACAAGCATATGTATCATCGGGTTGCTTGCTTTAGATGACTAAACTGGAGCATAAACATGAGAGAATTCTTAGTACACTATGCTTTTTAAGAGCAATATACTGACTACACAGTATTTCTCAAAGACCTGATTGAAGATTTATTTATTTTTTTTTAAGTCTTACCTCTTCTCCATACACTTCTAAGTTGAATTTCTTTTTTTCTTAAAAAGGGAGTTGAAGAGTCTCCATTTCATCTAACACATGCAGGAATCTGAAAACAATTTTTCCTGAGGAAAGGGATTGATTTTAAACAAGGTAATAGTTAGGGGAGAATGCAGGGACATGACTTCCTATGGAAACTAACCTAAATGTTGTTCTTCCCCTATCCCAGCATACCAGTACAACTGAAATAATCTATTTGTTTTGTTTGTGTGCCAGCTCATTTCCAGTAATGACCAAGTTCTTATCTCTTCCAAGGTGGTGTTATTCAGTAGTTATGCATATCTGAATATCTTTGGCAGAGAGATGGAGTACAGTGCAGAAAAGGAATTACAATTGCTCAGAAGTCAGAGCTTGGCAATGCTTACGGCTTCAGCTCCTGCAAACTGTTTTTTAGGAGCAGAGAAGAGAACAGCTTGCATGCCTGTTGTAAACATTCCAGTTGTCTTCCTGCCACTGTCACAGGCTGGTTTGACCAGGCTAATTCAGGGACACCCAATCTGTAGTTAGGGCTCTCTCTAAAGTACTTTTGGCAAAGCTTCATGGAAAGTGGACATTCTGGATCTGTCTCCTGAAACAGTTGTGAAGAGCTGGGCTATCTTGCTGGTGTGAGATAAGCAAGTCTTTGGCTAAGTTTTTGAATAGCTGCTCGCTGAATTTTGTTGCTGGAATAATTTTCGTGTCTATAGTTGCCCTCAGGTAGAAAAAGCACATCTTTGCTTCCTTACAATCTTACCTTTCTGGAAAAGCCAAAGGTAAAATTCCAAGAAGGCCAGGGAATGCCTGTTTTTAGGGTTTTTTTGCCTGTTTTTTCCTCTTGATGTTTGAAAATTCTCACTGTTCAACTGGTTATGATTAAAGCTTTCTGGATTTTTATTTCATTTAGTCTTAAGTTATAACATGACAACTGACAAACTTTAGAACATTATACATGTATGATCAGAATCACTTCCATCCTAATGGAACAGTTGGTTTGAATCATAAGATCTGCTCTATCTTCCAGAAAATGCATATCTTTAATTCCAACCCTGCCCTGCTCTTCAGCTGTTAATTTGTCAAAGAGGAAGCTTCCCAATTCAAACTTGCTTTGTATCCTTAGATTTTTAAATAGTAAACACTTTTTTCATAGTTAAATGCAACCACTCTACTGTAACTTATAAAAACAAGAGATTTGATTTGGTCATGGTAGATCACTTCCTTGGATATGTTAGAGTAGGAGTACAGGAATTTGGGGTTCTATTCCTTATAGTTTGACTGACTCTAATTCATGGAGGTGGTGCTACTGATATGGTTGTATGTGAGTGCATAAGGGTGACTGTGGTAATTCCCAATTATTCCAAATTGATTTAGGTGCCTACAAAGACTTGTATAGCATAGAAATGGCTTTAACTCTCTCATGGAACGTTTACAAAACTTAATACCTGCCCACAGATTTAAGATCACTTTATGAGAACTCTATAGTGGTCCTTTACAATGTAAACTGATTATGGTTTTAGTTGCTTGATGCAGTTGACACTGCAACTAAATGTTCTTTACATGTACCATACCTTTGACACATAGGGCTGGCACATCTCTCTGTAAAACACTTCACTGATGTTCTTGATTATTTCAGTGCAGGCATTATATTGCAACCCCCAAATAGGAAAATTATTGAACATATCTAACCAAAGCTTTTATTTCATTATCCCTTCAGCTTTGCCGTAAATGAGAGTACTGGGAGAAACTTGGATTTATGCCTTTAATCGTGAACTCACTTGTAAGGACTCTTCAAACAGGAAATCTTTCGTTCCAGATGTTTTCCTCAAAATACAAAAATGGAATTTCTATTTGAGCTCATATGGGAGCAACAACTGAGTGAAGTATCAGCCTTAATAATTTTTTTTAAAAATCTGGTGGCCGTGCTGAGTAGTATTTGACCTTTTTTGTAAGTACCAAAACCCTGGAATTTTAGAATTTGATTCTTTCTGGCAGGAACACTGCACAAGTATCAGAGGTCATGGATGAGGTCCCTACGAAGATGATGTCGGTGTTTTAAGCGAGCATTTATTATTCGCTTTCTTCCAGTGTGCCTGTACTCTATGTTTTAAGCCTTTCCTCTAACTGGAAAGATAACATGCAGTTTTAAACAAACCAGAAGCTAAAATCCCTCATCGTAGTAGCTGGAGCCTTAAAAGGAGCAGATGAGGAGCAGCAATATGCACACTGGAAATTTACTTAAATGTGCAATTCTTAGAGTTGCCTGTTGGTATTTTATGTTCTAGTTCATCTCCTGCCTTACAACTGATCTGTGGTTTTCCAGCACCTTGGCTTAACACTGGTTACCAAGTTCCTGTTAAGTGATTAGTCCCAACTTGCTATATAAAAACAACCTGCACATTGGGGTTTGAATGACATTCCTCATTCTTGCTTCTGGCAGTACTTGGAAAGAAAAGACTGGGAGAGTCCAGGGACACCAGTATGCGTGTCTGGATGTGCTGCTGCCTCAGATCTTTTTCTGTCTAAGTGTTGAGTAGAGAGAGAAAGAGAGAGAGAAAAGTGTGCTGCAAGACTCATCTTGAAAGGTGATTTACGCATAACAGGCATGACTAAAAGCAAAAGATTTCTCATTTTGAAGCACAGCCAAGTAAATGAGGAGAACAAAGAGTAGAAGGAAGTAAGAAGATTTAGGATTCCTAGGCTTAGTACTTGTATGGTCAAGAAAATGAAACGGAAACATACTGGGTGATGGAAATATGGTCTGCATGTGTGGATTTTCTCTCTTTTGGGTCAAGAACTGTGAATTTAGATTGGACTTCAGAGACCTGAACTCCATTGTTACTCAGTGTAAATGTCCTTCATTGTTGAAGTTCATGCTGAGCTGCATCTTTTGGTGTTATTCTGCTGTAACAGATGGAAATAAGGTCAGGTCTGTTTTGGCTGGCAGTATTCCTATTTAGATAAACCGTGAACCTGTGCTGTGCAATTTAATAATTAATCATTAAACAAAAGCAAGGCTTAATTCTAAAATGCATTTCAACTGAAATGATTTAATTAACTCCAGCTTCATCTTTTATTAGCATTGAATTTTTCATTTAAAGATCCGCAAAATAAAAAACAAGGACCCTTGGAGGAGGGAGATCTTACTTAGCACGCCAGTTTCCACTTCCATGTTCAGTTCTTCTCCAGAAAAATAAGCTTCCTACTCTCCAGCAGAGCTTTACTCTGGTGAAATCAGTCACTGAGGTGTCTTTATTAATGCGACACTCCAGGGCTACATCTCACGTCCTGAAACTGATTTTAATAAATGTAAAAGGGTGGGTTACTCATTTTCATTTTTCATGTAATAAGTGCTTAGTGGTGAAAAATGAAGAAGAGAGGTGGAAGTAGAGTGTTGTGAATACCTCGGTCTTGTCTGTTGAATTATGTCTTGTAAGACCCAAAAAAAAAAAAAAAAAAAAGGTGGCTTGGTAGGAAGCTTCGTTTCCTTGTTCTAATTTTAACTTCAGCTACTGTAGTGATAGACATTAATCATCATTCCGGAAACAGTCTATTTTTATAAATATAAATTTTATAAAGACCTATAGAATTGGAAACTACATTTTTATCTGTGATTCCTTCCAATATCGTCATGTAAATCTTATTCCAAATTAAAATCTCTTTGAAATGGTCCTTCATATCATGTTTTATTAACTCTTACGTGATTCTACAAGACTTACCGTACTTCTTGTAGCAGACCAGCGTGAGAATGGGAAAGGAGGAATCCTCTATTGGTGTATGTGTAAAACTTGTTAAGATTCTCCTATAAAGTAAAGAGTTTTGGTTTAAATGCCACATCTTACAAATTTCATCTTGAAGTCTACCTAGTTCCCCTTAAGTTCACAGAAGTTGCTTGCATGCATCTAAGTGCTGAGGTTGGCATTCAAACCAGAACTCAGTGACTTGAGAGCCAGTTCCTGCAACCAGGCAGCAGAGGCTTGCATTATTAGTCTCTAATCTTGTGACAACCCTACTAAATAAAAAGAGTAAATCATTACCTTGATGTTGCTTAACAGTAATTCTATTACAACACGGCACGTAAGGGTTTGTTTCTCTCAGACCAAGCTGGAGCTCTGAAGGGACTCCATTCAATGTATTCCAATTGCAAGACAGTTGTTTCCTCAAGCAAGAGCATCTCTTATCCCAGAGCATTGTGGTATGATTTTGTTGCAGACGTGGCGTAGGTTGTTACTGAACGTTGCTTTTGCATTGCATGCTCTCCCAAGGCTTTCACACAAATCTGGTAATCACACAGTTTTGACCGAGCGTGTGTACTGAACTCAGCTCCTGGGATGTCCTTGTATTGATAAAACTGTACACTTTAGATACACAGGCCTGTGTAAGAGCTATCCATCTTTCTTCTTCTTGTGTTCTGGACTTTCCTGTATTCCTGGAAGGATTAGCATTTTTTTTTCTACTTTTTTTCTGATAATGATGTAGAGAGAAATTTAGCGCGAGGAAACCTGGACTATGAGCCTACAGGTGCTATTGACAGATGAAAGGCTTATAATTGGCTAATTCAGAACTGATCTGTAAGCCTGACTAATCAAAATGAGGCACTTGGAGCTATGTTTGGGCAGAAAAGTGACCTGACTTGCACAGCTGCTGAACATCTGCAGCTTGTTAATTGCCTTTAATCAGTCGGGCTTAAACACTCAAGCTTTCCACTGTAATTTTTCAGTCAGTTAATCAGACTGCACTGTCATGCCAGGTAGGCACTTTTCCAAAGCACTGCGCATTTTAAGGGAGCGAAGTGGGATTTGTTTATACACACTCTTGTACATGCTGTGTGGAGAAATACACTTTCTTCTTCAAAGTGGGTGTACCACATACAGGAACATGGGGCAGTCAATCCTGTGCAGCCTCTGGTGTCTAGGAAGGAGTACTTACCTTCAGGATTTAACTGGGGCCTTGCATTAGGACTGTAAATAGGTGAATATACTTGTCAGAATGCTAATCAGAAGGGCTTTTTTGGGAGGGCAGAATGCCCACTGCAGAAGTGGCACTCAAGTCTTGCTTATAAGTTTAGTAGTTTTCTTCCCCCTAAAGGGCTGGAGGTAGAAAAACACCTTGAAAAATACTAGTGAGCTTAAATACAACAGAGCTGTCATCTTGGGTTTGGGAGAACCCAAACAAATAATAAGATGATGCACAGGCTGGCACAAATGTATTCCAGTCCTGCCACCAATATACTTGTGTGGGTACTCTTACTCAGGAGTAAATTAAGCATGACAGACTTCTAGGGTTATGGTAGATAAATACTTGATGTGTGACTGTGCAGTGGGGGAGGAGAGGAAATTTGGAAGGGAAAGAGGAACGTTTTAAATGTGTTCTTCATGTTTAAACTAGGAGAATGGAGTTAGATAGCCAAACTGTTCTCTAGCCATGTAGAGGAAATTACTGTATTTGTGGGAAGCTGTTATGGGAAGAACTCACAGTGAAATTCTTTTTTCCTTCAGAACTCAAAGCCTCAGTGAGTCATCTGCCTCCTGCTCTCCCCTCAGCCCCCCCTCCCCTAACCCTGAGAAAAAAAGAAGCAGCCCTTATTTCTGTCCTTTGGTAAATAGCACAGCTGTTGCGAAGAAGGTTGTAGTTCAGAACACCACTCACTGATCCGAGTGTCTGAAGAGGCCGACTGAAGCACTGTCAGGGGCACGAGTGGTTTGTTGAATCTCACATCTTCTGCTTTGAGCTGCAGATAACCTTTCTAACAGTGATGGAAACGATGCTGATAAGAGGGAATACCGTATTTCCAAATGCACACGGTACTAGATGATACCAAAGTGATTAAGTCCGGAAACTTACCTGTCAGGCTGGCACTGTACCTGCCGTGCCTCTGCTGCCAGGCTGCTTCCCCATGGCTGCACGGCAGCCCTGCTCCTTCAGTGGGGAGCAGTTGTGCTCCTCCTCCTCTCTGCAGGCTGGTGGCTCCTCTGCTTAGCCAGGAGGAATGAATCCTAGAGAAATGAGAGGACTGCAGGGGGTAGAAGGATATCTTAGTGGGAGAGAAGGGTGTCACGGTGCTGCTGATGCCTCCTGTGCGCTTGCACTCTGGGATTTGGCTCCCCGGCTAAATTGGGTTGGCAGGTGGCAAGAACTTAGTGACAAAGCTGGTAATTACTGAAGATGTGCTAAACACTGATCTAATGGGCTTATCATGCTCCTTAACAATGACTTGGTATTAGGAACCTCAGTGCTGGGCAATTGAAATGGGGTTTGGGTCTCTTCTTCCGAGTTGGAGATCATACTCCAAGGAATGTGGCACTTGATTGATGAACTTTGTTTACTGAGACAAAGCCAAGCAGAAGGGATTTGCAGCGAATTCTTTGCTATGAAATTTTTGCTTGAAACTCTTAATTTGGCAACATTGCACAATTCCCTTCCTTCCTGGAGTGTTCTCTTCTGTTTTAGATAGCGAAGAACATATTAATTAAATGCTTCTAATTAATCTTTGTTTCTATGCCTATGCCATTTCTATCTTTCCAGTCAACATGCTGAGTAATTTGCCTGCCACATGCTACTCATCCCCTGTAAGTTTTGTAGCTCTAAGGAGCTGAAGTGCAGGGCCTGGTGGAATTTTGCTCTAAATGCGATTGCTCGTTTGTGTTAATTGAGAAGGTGTATGGAAGAAACACACCTGACATGCGAGTCAGGAATTGTGAAGTGTCACACTTACAGAAACAAAAGTTGTGGACGAGCTTTGTCTCCCACACAGTCTTTCCCAGTGGCAGCAGTGGCATTGGGCAGACTCCCTTTTTTTTTTAAATTTTCTTATTGTTGGGTTTTTAGGTTTTTGAGCAACTCGCACATAAAGACCAGATATGAACTTGGCCTGATACTTGGGCATGAGTCCACATAAAGAGCAAATACAAACTTGATCTGTTCCTAATAGTCCTGTGTTCAGAAGATAAGCTATATCACTGTTCATTCTTTAACCCTTAGTCACCTAAGGGCTGATGGGTTTATGGTGTTTATTTCAGCAAGATGACCTAGAAAAAGAAGGGGCTTGTATTAGAGTGAGAAGGGTTGATGGTAGTGTTCTGTAGAACAGCCAAAACAGCAAATGAATGCTGAGTCTTGGAGAATAGACTCCTTGTGATTTCTGACTGACTGAACAATTTAATTTCCAAGCAAGTGGAATGAAAAGTAAAGAACAATTATGCAGCATTCCAAAGGAGCAAAAAATGCAAGCCTTAAGATTTCAAGGTGTACAGTACATAGCAAGAACTCCTTCAAAAATTCTCCTGTCCTTTATGACTAAAGGCTTGTTTTTTCACATTCAGTTAACATAACTGGTGCAGTCTTTGCACTTGTTATTCTTGTACTGTGCCAGTTGCTGGTTTTCTGGTAGACTGCACAGGGGAGGAAGTGGCAATGGAGCAATGGATATGACCCACAGTGGGATTATGTCAATCTTTGCTAATCTGTGACCATGCCAAAAGTAGATATTTTTCATCAAATTCTGTAGACAAAATTTTCAAAATTATTTTAATATGTAATGGTATAATTTTAGTTTGAAGTGTTGGGATTGTTAGGTTTTAATCTGTTGGAGAATTACCTGACAGAAATTGAAAATTATTTCCATTATATCTGGGAAATGTCTTTCATTAAAAAAGTGGCTTGCTATTTAAAAATGAATTACTAGAATGCATGAAAGATTGTCACGTGCTTTGTGGACGACGGGGAGGCTTTTTGGAAGTGTGCAATGCACTTGTCATGCTTTATAGTGCACCTCTAAAGCTGAGAGTTCTTTTTATGGATGTGGATATAAAGATGTTATCAAAGTGCACCTGTACTTTGATATAGTTATTATGTGCAGCTTTTTAGAGGATGTTGTGTATCAGTCTGTATGGTTCCAAATACTAAATAAAAGTCACAAATAGCATTAAATATTTTTCAAGTGTGCAGAAAGAGCCTTTTTTTCTTCAAGTTAGCTTTTGTAGACGTTGTGTTTTGTGGTGGCTGTAATGCACACAGCTGAATCGATGCGTCTGTGACAGGTGTGATCTGTCCTTGGGCTTGGTTTTGGGTGAAATGCTGCTGTGTTTACTGCACAAAGATGTCACGTTTGATTACTTAGGTTGAAACAGGACTAATCCCATTGACCCAAATTCCTGAATTTTCTTTGTGCAAGTGAAATCCAGCATCAGCTCTTCATTGTGTACAACAAGTGACTTGTCTTTAGAATGCCTTTAAGATTACCCAGGGTATGTATAGCAGGAAGAGATTCTGTAAATATTGTGAAAGGTTTTGCTGGAAATGTTGTATGCTCCATGTGAATTCTGTGTAGGAACAAAACTCGGGAATGAAAGGATGCTGTACAGTCTCCTTGGACATAATGTCTATTAGTTCTAGGCAGTGCACAAAACATAAGATTTTGGAGGTCATGAAGAAGGAAGCCCTTCTGTCATAGTCAATTCATCTCTTTGCAGAGTCTGGCTGCACTGTTTTAGAAGAGCTTTTCAAGGAAACAGTACAACAAAGAATGGTGCACAAAGGCCATGCTTTCTTTGTAGTTTATCTTGCCAAGAAGAGGAGTTGCTCAATAACATACACCATGTCTTTAAGAATTGAATATATGTGTATATATATGTGTGTGTGTGTTTCTTTTTTGTCTGTCATAAATAAAAGTAAGTTTTGGTGGTGAACAGTCACTGAGGCCAGGAATCAGCCAAACAAATGACCTTTGGACCATGTTTGATGTGACCATAAGAATGGAAAGAATAGGCAATGCTATGGGACAATAGGAGTAGCTGTGTGGAGTCAGATCTGAGGAGTGTTACAGATACAGAATATTCTTCCAGATGAAGAATTTGCAGCTCAGGGGCTTACTGGTGTCATTTTGAAGTACCAGAAGCTGAAATCTTGGGATCTGAGATGGATTTCTGTATTTCCAGTTTCTCAGTTGCTGTGCACTAAGCGAGATGCACTACATCATCTTTTTCTTTTTGTTTTCTTTTTGTTTGGGGGTTTTGTTTTGTTTGTTTTTCCTCTTCGTCTTTTTAAAGGCAGCTCTACAGCTTTGGAGACAGAGGTCAATGTCAGGCTAATCCTTGCTCTTAGAGTTCATTTAAACAAGATTGAAGGGGAATTAATTGTTTTCCTTTTGGTCATACTTGTGAAGCAAGTAGTGATTTCCGTGAAGAAAGGATACTATAAAAGGCCAATGTCCAAACTGTCTTGTGGAAGAAGCATGTCATTATACATTTTCATGGTTAAGTGATATGAATTGACTGTTCCCTCTCATGTCCTCCAAATTAAAGCTGTTTACTGCTGTCTTTCTGGCCCAGCTTTGCCGTGCACATTTGTTTTAATTTTAAAATCTTTACTTAAAATCCCAACTACACGTGATGTGTGTGCTCATAATTAAATTCAGCTTTTGTAGAGAGTAAGCATAATCTTGGAGAGATTTTTCTTTCTGCTGCTCATTAAAAAACAGAACCAGATCCCATCAAACCCCAAAGGTAATATTTCCCAAAGTGGTGAAATTCCCAGTAGCCTTAAATGCTGGTTATTCTAAACCATGCTCCTACCTGTTCAGTCCTTTGATCTAGTGTTTTGTGAGGAAGGAGCAGCAAAATACTTACGTTTGACAACATCCTTAGGAAATGGATGAAGAGGTTTGTATTGTGATTTTAAGGGGAACTGTCCTTGGAACTGGAATAAAGAATCCGTGTTTCTGGTACACCTACTCACTTGCAGGAGGTTTTGAGCACCAGGGGCTTCAAAGCTGATGGAGGTGGGGACAGTCCATTAGCAATACAGCCCAGCTGGGCCTTCTAATTCTATAAATTACACTTGAAGGGTTATTAACTTAGTCTGATATTCTGCTTCATAGTCAGAGTTTCCAAGTGTGAGAACAGCAAACTCGGAGATGCTTCATTGCATAGTTATTTAAAAACTGGTACCATCTACTGTGTTGTACAGCAGTGAAGTAGAGAGTGACCCTTTGCAGTGACACTGTGTCTTGAAATTGTATCACATAGTCTCTTTACAAGCAAAATAAAAGTAGAAAATTTTTGGTTTGGTTTGGTTTGTTTTTCCAGCGTCTGGCAGAAGCTGAGCTTCCCCTTTGGTGCTGGCTGCAGCAGGTACATTTTCTCAGCTGCAAGATTCCTGCAGTTCACCAGGAGAGGGACACACAGGCTTGGAGGCCTCTCAGATGACAGGGCCAAACGCTTCCTCTAAAGCAGGGCCTGCTGCATTTCTTTAGGATTCAGTTAGTAGCTTTTGATTGGGGCCAGCGAGAGAGTTTATGAATTTACTCATTGCAGGTTTTTGCTGATAAACATTCAGAAGGACTTTCTCTATAAGCTTTATGTGGTTTTGTTGGGTTTAGTATCCTACAGCAGGAATGTTTTAAAATTGCTTATATTCAGTAATTTTTTTGATCTGCACATGCTTTCACACAAAATACTCTTTTAACTGGCACTGGTAGTCTTGGGCCTGAGTTATCTTAGTCTTTTACAAGCACAGCATTCAACGAACTGATGGATGTTGTATGTCTTGCCAGAAGGCTTTAGTGCCAGAAAATGGTGAACTTATGTGTTAAGGTGGGTTTTTCACCTTTCTTCTTTTTTTCCCCTTGGACTCTTGATCTACTTTAAATCAATTTAAGTAAAATTGTAAGAGAACAGGAAAAAATATTTCATAACAACAGACTTAACTTTATATGGCAAGATGTTTGCTGGGTAAGTGTACCTGTCAGATGGGGACAGAATGGATGTTTGACTCCCTCTTAGAAATTTCTGAAATTTATTTAGGTGTTGCTTTTACGAAAGTTCAGTGGTCTGCCAGCTTAAATGCTTGAAGCTGTTTTGACATCTAAGCAGACATTATTTTGGAGTCCAACAGTGGTTCCTAATTTATTGGCCATGAGTACCTTAGTGATAGAACTGTATATAGTTCATCACAAACCAGCTTAGCAGTGAAACTGTTTAACAGTAATATCTTGGGATCGAAAACATCTGCCAAGGAAATAAATCACTTGTGGAAAGTCCCACTTTCAGTGTCTATGTATATTTGGGGAACTCCCTTTGTAGCTGTCTGCAGGAATAGGACTTTGGCAATCATGTCTGTACTTCTGCTCAGTTACGTGATTTTTTTTAAAATCTATGTTCTAGTTTAAATCATTCTACAAGCACTGATGAAAGATAGAAGCTAATCACAACCGTAGCAGCATTTTCAGTCTTTTTTTATATGGATAAAAGGAACAAAGAATGTATCTATCAAGTTTGAATAGTAAATGAAAGTGGAGTCTTCGTAATGTGTCTGAATTTATTTTAAAAAATAAAAAGCACCCAAAAAACCAAAAATACCCCAAACCAAACCAAAAACCCCCAACAACAACAACAACAACAAAACTCAAACAAAATAAAAAACAAACCCAACCAAACTAAAAAACCTCACACCAACAAAAAAAACCAAAAATCACAAAAAAAGAAAGAAAAAAAAAAAAGAAAAGAGAAGCAGCAAAGTGCTTTAGGAACTTAATTTCTACTTTGTGTTGTTGTACCAGATTTTACAGGTGTAGTCTCACTGGCATAGATGTGACCCAGTTAACTTGCTGGGTGAATACAGTTGAGGGGAGGGAGGTACTTTTGATTCAGTAGAAATCCCTTAAACTTAACTCGGAAAGCTACACATAAAAAAATTACCAACATAGAAAATTATGCTGAAATAGCTGCACTGACTTTAATTCAGTCCTTATTTCATAGAACTGTTATGTTTGGAAAAGACCTCTAAGATCATTGAAGTCCAGTGTCACCCTTGCACCAACACTGGGTTCACCACTAACCCATGTCCTCGAGTGTCACATCTACATGTAGTTAAACACCTTCAGGGATGATGACTCCACCACTTCCCTGTGCATGCCTGATAACCCTTTCTGTGAAGAAATTTTTCCTAATATATAATCTAAACCTCCTCTGCTGCAACTTGAGACCATTTCCTCTTGTCCTATCATGTGTTACCAGGTAGAAGAGACTGACCCCCACCTGGCTGCAGCCTCCTGTCAGGGAGTTGCAGAGGGTGATAAAGTCCCCCTGAGCCTCCTTTTCTCTGGGGTAAACAGTCCCAGCTTCCTCAGATGCTCCTCATAGGACTTGTGCTCCAAACCCTTCACCAGCCTCATTGTCCTTCTCAGGACATGCTCCAGCATCTCAATATCTTCCTGGTAGTGAGGGACCCTACAATACATTATTATAAAATCTTGCATTATTTTTCAAGGTTAGCTGGTGCAAGAGAATCTGTTAAATGATAACGTTCTTATACTGAGAGTTTGCAGAAGGTTCTTGTCTTCCACCTGTGCAGTCTTAGTTTTTGTGGTTTTTTTGAAACTATGCATATACTGCAAATACTTTGTGACTGTACATTGGTTTACAGACGTATTCCAAAGTCATGATATCATCTTCTGGAGCATGTGCCAAGCTCTTCGGTGACACAATCACTAAAAGTTCCAACTTTGTTTTAACATTGATAGGCTCTTTCTCTGAGGTATGGCTTACTGATTGCAGAGCAGTGCTGGCTGGCCCATTTTGAAGTTCCAAGCCAACAATATGTCTATAGATGTCCAGAGTTCAAGAGCCAGAGGGGTATGAGTAGCAATTCAGAAGCTTTTTTGATCTGAAATGTTTCTTGGTTTTAGATTGAATACATATATTGTCAAGACTTCATCTACCTTTTTAACTACACATAATAAATAAGTAGAAATATTTTTAGGACTTCTTCAGCTCTTCTCAAGTAAGCTGAAGGAAGGAATGATAGTTGAAGTTGAAAGAATAGGAATTCTTTTGGCATTGAAAGAGGATTTTTGGAAGTTCTGGCCTCATTTCTGCCCTTTGTTGCAGATTTATTGGTTTTTGTGTGATAGTGCTGCAGTTCACCCAGCAGAAGTAATTCTGATGTGTGGTTATTTGTATTTTCCCAGGATTGCCTTACTTAATAAATGAAGGGTTCAGGCGGGTAATTTGCACTTGCTCTTTTACAATCTACCCTTGGGAAGCAGACAGTTGGCAAATGTGTCACCTCTCAGTACAGTGGATGTTTCCACTGTAATCTACTTGGGACTAAACTAGTTTGCTAGAATTAATAAAATAATAAGACTTCTAACAATCCACTCCTGATCCAAGCTTATGAAAGTCAGTGAAGGATTAACAGAATGTGGCCATCCTTAATGCCCTACCATACTGTAGACTTTTATGGAAATATATAATATGTGAACCTTACATTATTCTCAGTAGAACATGACTACTGAGCTGACCTCTTGCTGCAGAAAGTGGTGTTCATGCTATATTAACGTTTTTTTTGTCACTTTTTAAATTTTCTTGCCTCGCCTGTTACTGTGCTCTTCTTGCACTGCTTTTATTTGCAGTCCATTCTTGCAGTTTCCTGTAAATTCGTCAGCAAGAGGAAGCTCTTGCTGCAGAGACAGCTCAGCCCTGCAGCGAGACGGGGGAACTTATACTGGTATTTTAGTGCTCTTGTGTTCCATTAACTAATGACAAGTAGGATTCTGCCAGCAAGAGCTGTTCCCAACAATGGCAGAGAGGGTTGGCTGCCTTCCTCGGACACTGGCCCTGCTGGAATGCAATCCAAATGCTGGTTCCAGATGGTTTTGTTCTTCCTTTTAAGGCTATCTGAGTGATGGCTGTCTTATGATGTTAAGGAAGTGAAGTAGCTCCTTTGGAGTGGGATTCTCCCTAGGCTAGCTTGGTGCAAGGCTGCTCCTCACCACTAATTTTTGTGGGGACAAATGAAGGTTAGTGGGCTGAAAACCAAACACCAAAGGTCCACGCATGACAAAATTTTGCTTTGTGAAGAAGGACATACTTAATACTCTTTCATTTCCCTGACACATGTGTCAATCAAATCCATAAAGCTTTCATGTCTTTTCGGGCTCCTTATTTGCAATTTTGATACGCAATCCTTCTGATGGCTGTTTGGTCTAGAAATTAAGCTGAATTTTCGCTCCTGAACTGTGAAACATCTAAATTTGTGCCGTCCCTTGGTGGAACACCAGCCTGTGTGTGTGAAAGGGTTTCTGTTTTGACTCTGGGACCATCTTGATAGTGTTGGAAATCACCGGAAAAGTGGAAATGGGATCTTGGAACTTGAAATGAGAAGTCCTGCTGCATTTGAATGCTGAAGTGAGGAAAGGGAGAGGACAGCATCAGAAAGGTCAGAGTGGAAAAGCAGCATGTCAGGAACATGTGTTGGATAAAGGAGACTTAATTTATTGAGGCCAAAGAGCATGGTACTGTAAGTTGTAGAGTTTGGAGGGGAAATCCAAGACTTAGGTGTGTCACACCAGAAAAGGGAAAGAGGAACTGAAGTTTTTTTCCAGTGTTACATACACACAGATGCTGTAATTTTGATTGCAGTTTTGTTATTGAGGCAGAGATAAAGCTTGTAAAGATGCTAATGCAAGCCTGGAAGGGTATGTTTTGATAGAGAACTTAGAGAGGAAAAATTACTTTAAAGCAGTGTGTGTTAATAAGTAAAGTCTAAATGGGTAATTGATATTGCAGCAAATAAGGCAAGTGAATTCAATTCACAAGCTGCTGAGCTGGAGTCCTCTATTAAGTATCTCCTGTGTGAAAAATCTGTTAGTTAAGCCACCAAGACAACTGGGTATTGATCCTTATTGAAGAGCATTGGGATTTTGTGTTGATGTGCTGATCCTTTGGCTGGCAATAGATGTGTGGTATTTATGGTTTGCTTCCCCTTCCTATAGAGCCTGACTGTGCAAGGAGCGCAGATGGGTGCCCTGTGGTGAGAGAACTGCTTTTCTAGCTGATGCAGCCATGACCAGTACCTGAAATGTTACTATCTTTTGTGCTTTGACTGTTGGGTAGTTTACAGAAAGAGATAGTGTTGTATAGAGACTTCTTCTTCCGCCTGTTTTAGGGTACAGATTCACATCCCTTTCCCCAAAAACACATGAAGTAAACTTTGCTTAACCTACTTACGTGTTTTGTCCATCCTTCAGAAACTTGCTAGTTGGTTTTGTCTTATTTGAACTTTCCAGCCTGTGATGTTGTCCGATTCTAGACAAATCAGTAAAACACTTGAATCCTTTTTAGAGCTCCATATGAAAATAAGTGTAAAACAATGGCATTTATTTATCATCAGTTGGTGATATTCATCCTGTAGAATTGTGCATTATGAGCCTCTTGAATTTGAATTTTATTCTCTTCTGTGGTTTGGGTAGCATCAAATGTGCGGGCAAGACTTGCTCTAAAGCACATCTATGCTTCAGAGTCTTTAAAAACGGCTATTATAATTTTTCTTGGGTCAAAGAGGGAAGGAACAAGCTCCAGCTATGGAGGAGAAAACATGAAATACTCATGGTGGTTCTGTGGTGCACTGCAGGTACCTGAGGCACAAGCTCTTCAGAAGCACAGGCAGCGTTTCTGACCTGTGCCTGTGCTACTGGGAGAGCCTGAAAACACTGTAAGGGAAGAGGACGACTTTCTTTTTCTCCCGTAGGAAAGATTGAAAGGTGAGCAGGAAGAAAGTGAGCGCTGGAAAATCCCCTCTGCTTTCTAGCTCGATGTCTGGCAGAGGCTTGAGGTCTGCAGGAATTGATTTACAACCTCTCTGGGAAGCCGGGAAATCTGACAAAGATAGTGCTGCCCACTGACAAGGGGGGGAACAGGAAGTAGCAAAGGAAACAAGTCACTGCCTCGGCGTCACTTTTGGCCGCAGCTCAGTGCAGATGCACAAGCGGTCGGGGCAGAGTTTCTTTCCCTTCTGTGTGGACTGTTCGGCAGCTTCGCCGGCACGTTCAACCTGGCAGTACCCACGGCAGGGAGAAGCGCAGGGATGTTCCTGTCATGCCTGAGAGGGGTCACAAGTTCTTAATGGCTTTGTCATCACAAAGGAAACAATCATTCGGGGAAACTGCCAGCAGGAAAACTATGTGTCGATCGGGCAAGGTCACCAGGTTAGTGCTCTTTGGGGGCTTGTATTTCTGTCATCTTTTCTCTTTAAGGTAGAGAGCAGGCTGCAACTAAGAGGAGAATATGGTCTCTGGGGTAAAATACTTTTAACTCGTGCAGAAAATTAAAGGATAAATAATTGGAGGGGGAAGAGATGAGGTGGGTGTTGGTTGAAAACTTTCACCAGAAAACAAAAGCAAGTTGAAGCAAGTTAAACAGAGTAAACTTACATACAACAGTGTATCTCGGTCAGGCTTGGTTCTCTGTTCCCTTTGTCTTGTAAGATTTATTTGACTTCAGAGTGTTTGTCCGGTGCCATTAATCTTTCTGAGAAACTATTGTGAAAGGGGCTGTTAAGTATTAAGAAATGGAATGTGTAGCCAGAAAAGTAGGAGAGATATGGAAGAGTATTTCAGAAGTCCTGGGGAATAAGTGGACAAGAGACCTGAAAATCCTGCAGAAAGCATCTTTGAGAACAGCTGGTGAATGTTTAGATGGTTGAATCAGAGAACTCGTTTTTGCTCAGAATGGATGAGAGCACTTAGGGGAAACTTTCATTTTACAGTTTTGCAGTATGCAGTGCTGCCTCTTTTTTTGGTAAAGCCTTTAGCAGAGACTTCAGTCTCCCTCTGCAAGATATGAGGAATACATTCATTTCTATAAGTTATGGGTTATATATGTCATGATGTATGTAAGTTATATATTCAGAAGGACACTAGCATTGGGCTTTGTTAGGTTTTACTTTCAAAATAGAGTTTATAGACTAGAGATTATGAGATATTACAGAGTTTTAGAAGTTCTCAGGCACAATTGGCATAGAGGTAGTTTTTAAAACTTCAGGTTTAATGTTTGTACTGCAGCTTTGGAGGCTGTCTTTTATTTTTTTCAGCATGACCAAAGTGGGTTCCAGGACCAACCATAAATATTATTATAACAAGTGAAAACTTTTAATACAGCTTTTGGCAGCTGTAGTTTCAGAGATGAGGGTAATGTTTTTTTACGCCTGTATACTGCAAGATGTGGAGATGATCATATCTGCCATATGTTCTGCTGAAGTTAAGCAAGAACTGAGGACTTGTGGGTTTTCCAGGATGCAATCCTTAATTGAATCAGCTTGTACTGGCTTTAACTGGGCTAAATGCCAGTAGCTCTTAAGGCCAAGAGGGGTAAGTGCTCTTCCATAATATAATCCAGATTTTAATGTGGCAGAATTTTACTTTTACTCTTGGAAGGACTTTTAGGCAGTAAAATTATGCCCTACCCTCCAATCTAGCAACTCTAACTGAGAGGATAGGTTAAAATTGCCTCACAGACGTGGATGCATCTGGTTCCTTGGTGAGTGGGAAGAAGAAGATCTGTAGCTATTACTAGAAGCTTTCACCAAATACTGCATGGGTGATGTTGCCTTCTGTTTGTAGCAGAGGACCAGTGTCAGAGAGAGCTTTGTCTTGGCTCTGGCTGCTCATTGGGGGCCCTTCCTGGTGACTTCCTTGTCAGCTCCTTGGAAGAGACTCTGCCAATGCACCAGGAGTGAAAATGTGTACTGGGGTCTTTTGGCTTGTAGTGCAAGAATATAGTTGCATCAGAAACAGCTTGGAAATATCTTTCTGTTCTCAGTGATGCCAAAGTTAACAGGCTCTGCAGGGACTTCAGTGCTTGCTATTGTGCATTCCTGGTAATGCAACATCAAACTGTTCTTCAGGTAATGCATTTTAAAAACTGTAAGAGGAATATCAAGAATGGAAGGAACCAATTCAGTGAGCTAAAAGCAACTATACTGTAGATGCTAAGACCAGAAAAATCTTTAAGAGCTTCCGTTTTTCCTTCTTGTCTCTCACCCCTGCAATAAAGATCCTGAAGTTACATAATTTTGACAGCTATGATGCAAAATAGCAACATTTGTCCTTACAGAGTTGTTTTCTGCAGTCAGGAAAAGAAGACAGATCTGCCTGGGACTAGATTCCAAATACTTAAATGGATTTTAGTAGCCTAACTCAAAGATTTCAAATCAGAATGCCAAAGTCCTCCCTAAGTGTCTGCAATGTGCCAGCAAATGAAAGTGCTTGAGGAGCTACAGATATGATGGGGAGAGCTCTAAGCCACATTGAAATCCAGATAATAGGCTTAACAGCCTCTAAATCTCTTGAAAAGCCTGGTACCTTAGGTGGGCTCTTTAGCTCAAGTAATATGTGCTTGGTTGCCTGGGGTTCAGCCATGTCTCCTCTTATTCAATTAGCTGGGCTGGGGAAGTTCTAAGTTTTGCTCTCTATTCTCTGTAAGGATCGTTCTCCTTACAGAGAATAGAGAGCAAAAGAAGAGAAATGAATGTGAATAGAGGAAGCAGAACCTGATACTCGGCTGTCCTTTCCCCTCAGTTAAATCCTGTAATCATCACACTATGGAAAAGGATTTCTTTTTTTTCCCCTCTGCTCACTCCTCTGCTTCTTTTTAAAATTTTTTTCCTGAAATTTTGGCTTTTCAAGTGGGGAAGAAAATGTCCATCCAGGCATGCTTTAGTGAGTAGTCTGACTGGTGTACTCCCATACAGAAGGCCATCATGACCTAGATAAATATTTCTGCTTTCTGTATTTACCTAGGGTGTCATACACTTGTTCCCAGTGTTTGCCTTTGGCTTCCTAGAAATTTCAGCTTCCTGATTGTTTCGGGTAACCTCTCTGAAATATTAACTGCCTCTTCTGATAGCTTTTCAACCTTAGTACCCAACACTGAAACAGTTTTACACCATACTCTACATGCTTCAGTCCTTTCTTGTTCTGTTCTTTGTAGTAAAGGCACGCAGGATTTCAAGCCCCATGATGAACTGGAAGCTGTTGGATGGCATTGAGGCTAAAGTTAGGGTTAGTTCAAGAAAAGTGGCATCAGAGTATATTTAACTGAATGAAGAGAGTCCAATTTTACTTAATCTTTTCTCTGAGCAGAACTAGAAACAGACTGAAATAACTTAATCACAAATTAATTTCTGATGTTTGAACATTGAATTTAGCCCAGGACTTACCTTTGCATTCCTTATTTCAAGGAAATTACTCTCAGTAGTACTGCAGTGTTTGCAGCCAGCTGGGTAACACTCTCCCTTTCCCTCAGGCTTTTCTGCAAGGTGTGGAGGAACAAATTGAAGGATTTAGGAAGGGGAAGGGTGTGTTAACCTCTGCTACTATTCTTTTTTTTACTATTATTCTTAAAAACTTTAAGTACATGAGTAGTCCCTTCTTGGACCTGTTAAATACAGTGCTGGTGCTGGACATTTCACTGTGGGGGAGGAAGAGGAAGGAACAACTCAACTTGGAAAGATCTCAGTCATTTAATAAGAGCACAGAGGAAGCAGCAGAAGGAAGGATACAGCTGAACACAACAAAAGTAACTTAGCTTTTGGTGAGGAGGGGAGTGATGGGGAAAATTGGGAAACCATGGTGCCTGGATGTGTCTGCTGTGAGAGCCATTCTGGGGCCTTGGATCCTCCCTCCTCTGGTTGTACCTGCCTCATGACACTGGGGACCAAAACCTAATTTTTGTGATTGAGATTTTTAGGCTGCCTAAAGAAATGAATTTAGTTTAAACTCTCCTGGTAGAAATTGCTAGGAATTTCCACTCTTTTCCACACACACATCATCAACAGGGACAAGCAGTTAGATCTGAATCCTGAGCTGATCCACTGAAAGATCTATTGACGTGCATTTCTCTTTTTCCTAACACATACTCAGTGGATATGTACTCTGCTGTTGCACTTAATCCCTCAACAAAGCTGCAACACTTCCTTGTTCTTTTCAGTTTAGGAACTTCCAGTTGCCATCTTAGGCTGGAGGGGAAAGTGCCTGGGCAGAGAGTTGTGCTGAGGCTCTTGGATTCTGTGCTGAGCCTCACTGTTGACCTCCCTTACTGTCCCTTTTGGGTAAAGGAGAAGCAAACAAGATCCATTACATCTCAGTCCTCCACTGAAAGCTTATCAGTTCTAAACCATCATTCCTTGATCAGAAATTAATTAACTGGAACTTCATCAGTTTGCCTTTTACCAGCAAAGGTCTCTAGCCCTACACCTGAGGATAACAGACCCTTTTATGTCTAGGTCAAAATTCCCATTCAGTCCATGCATGATTTCTTTTCCCTATTACACAGGAGGATTTTTAGCCTAGTTCTGTCACCATTTGAAGAAAGAGAGGGCTCAAACTTATATATCTGAAAAAGCTACTGCCTAAGAAACTAATCTTTTTGGTTTAAGATGACAGCAGAAAGAGTGGTAACTGCAAAGGAGCTTGGTGGGGCATGGCATTAATAATTGGTAGATAAATGAAATGGAAGCCTGCAGCAATCTGAGATGAGCTTCACTTGCTCTGGGTACTGTGGCATATAATATCTGGTGTGAGATTATGTGCTAATCCTTCCATTCAGAGTAAAACATGTACATATCAGGAGTAGGTAGTATTAGATACTTCAGTTATTAAACTTGGACTTGATTCCCTCACTGTACAGAAAATGACGTTGTATTTACATGTGTGGTGTAGCACTG
Source organism: Empidonax traillii (assembly GCF_003031625.1). Lineage (NCBI taxonomy): Eukaryota > Metazoa > Chordata > Aves > Passeriformes > Tyrannidae > Empidonax > Empidonax traillii. Next base: position 205,779 of record NW_020955514.1, read on the forward strand.
GGAGAAGAAACCAATTTTCTTTCTGGTCACCTGCCTGATTAAGTCTGGCAGTGTTATCTGGAGCATTTTTAACACAGAAATACTTAAATAACACTTACTAAGCACTCTTCCACTGTTTCAACCACTGTCAATCACTCCTGAGAGCTGGACAAAAATAAGTCGGGGCTTTTTGCACCACGGTTTTTTATACATTGTGAGGTTCCTGGAATCTCTGAACACCCGTCTGTGCTACATTCTTGAGTGTTGTTTGGAAAGCTTGTTTAAGGAAACGAGCTTTGTTTCTCAGTACTCTTTGGAGTAAAATCTGTGTTCTAAGTTGTCTTTAACCATTCGGAATTGCAGGATGATGGCCTCGCAGGAGCACGTCTGGCCTGTCCCAATGAAGGCAATCGGAGCACAAAACCTTCTGACAATGCCTGGAGGAGTGACCAAGTCGGGGTATCTTCATAAAAAAGGAGGCACCCAGCTGCAGATCTTGAAGTGTAAGTCAAATTATTAACTAAATTAAGTGTTTAAAATGCCTGCCTCTGGGGCCACTAACACGTATCATGATAGCAGACTACTGAGACTGTTCTTCCACTTACTTTGTGCTGGAATATATGTGTGAAAGACCCCTACTGAAAGATTTTTGCTTTCATTGTTTTGGAACTTTAAATCTTAAATAACAAATGTTGTGGTTTATTTTATTTTGCTTGTTTAAATTTCTTGTCAAATCCTTCACAAGTGAGATTTTTCAAGACAAACAGATTCCTAGGATATGTATCAATTTCAAATACTCTTTTCTAAAAGAAATTAGTATTCAGCTTTTTTTTTTTTTCCAGTTGGTTAATCTGTACTGGAAAAATATCCCAACTCCTGTTGCTGTTGTGAAATGGAAATTTTCTCGCTGCCAGCATTGGGCTGTACTTAAAACCAGTAATTTCTTCTGAAATCAGAGTCTGTTTACATGGAGAAAACTTCAGGTTTTGGCTTTATTTATTTGCTGTTCATGTGCTATTCCTGTTTATGTTGAAACTATACATATATAGTTAAGGACAAAGATTACTGCCTTTGATATAGGAAGGAGTCTTGGCCCCTTTCAAAGAAAGAAAATAGAACATCATTTTATTGGCAGCATTATATACTTAAGGTGAAAGAAGAGATACCATCATGGTTTTGGGATGGATGTAAATAAGTATTTGTAGCTATAGCTACCTTCCTGCTGTTGTTTATTCTGCTAGTAAAGGAGCACGAGTGGAGGTCAGACCTGCAGTCTGAGGCTTCTTTTGAAATTTTCAGATCAGCTCCCTCTCAAATGAAGGAATGAAATGCTCCTGAAACTTTGTGAATGGACAGTTTTACCATGTGACTGATCATCAGCAAGCTGTCACTTAACTAGTTAGTGCTCATTTATAATGATTAATAACATCAGTGAAATCTTAAACAATAATTTTAGCCAAGTTATAGTTATTGTACTGCCTTTGGAATCTTATTTTGCTCACTTTTTATCTTTTCAGGGCCACTGAGATTTGTGATTATCCACGAGGGATGTATCTACTATTTTAAAAGCAGCACATCTGCATCTCCCCAGGGTGCCTTTTCTTTGAAAGGTTACAACAGGTGAGTGCCAAAAACTTGTTGAACACCCAAACTCCTTGTACTTAATGCAAGAGACTCCAGGCTTCATTTCCAACCAAGTTAAACACAGCTACATCTGTTCTTTGGGTTAAGCATTGATCTTAGATTCCAAGGGAAGTATTCCTTTCAAATTGTGTGTATGACATTTCCAGTGCCTGGCAAGTGGACAGCCTTCACGTCCTGTAATTTGACCAGTAAAGCTGTTTGAGTTGCAATGGGCTCGCTCTTGTCATTGACTTCATGCTTGTGCAGATAGATGTGGATTCTTTCAGACAAGTGATCTTTGTTCTGTAGGGATTTCAATGATCATCGCAAAACCAGAAGGGAAAATTTATGGAGTTACTGGTTCAGCAGCTCTAGTGTCAAAAGTGTTTGAACTACAGAGTGATAAATAAGAGAATGCATGGGCAAGATGTCTGACTTGTTTTGCTACATGTTTTAAATCTTAATATTTGCTTTGTAAGTGGAAGGCACATGGCTTTCAGGTTAGCCAGTCCTGTCAGAGTCTGAGTGCACCACATCTACAAGGCCTACTAATGCAAGTCCAATTCAACATTAGGAAATTGCTAAGAAAAGTTTAATAAGAGAGGGAATGCAAAGAAATATCAGTGCGATTTTATTGCATTGGTATATGTTATTATTGTACTGCATCATGTTCTCAGACTTTTGGAATAAGGAATTATCTTTTCTTAGATTATGAGAGCTTTTCTAACTGAGCACAACAAAGGCATATTTTAGGGGAATGCAGTTGTAAAGATTGTAGCTAATTAAAAATTCAAGGTTAATTTGCAGAAGAAACTCATGGTGTAACGTGATCACGACAGTAGCTTCTGTAACCCACATTAATGTGGAAAACGCCATGGGATTTGTAAATGCTAGAGACTGTGTTTATTGCCTTTTATGTATCTACATTCTAGCAACCTTGGCTGGAATAGGGACCAGGCCTCAGTATCATGCACACAGAGAAAGATTACTGAAAAGGAATTTGAAATGAAAGAATTGTTAGACTGGGTAGTTGCATAAAGGGTTTTTATTTTTTTTCCCCCCAGAGGAATCTCAAATGAGGAAATTCCTTATACACACAAAAAAAGAAAGAGATTGAGTTATGCTTGTTTTAAAATAGTAAAAAAAGTGCAAGAAACTGTTTATAAGGGAAAAGTGGCAAAATTAAGTTAACTTTTAATATTAGTTTTCCTAATTTTCCTTTTATTTCATGGGAAGCATATGTTTTGATTTCTCCTCTGAAATAGTGCCTTTCTGAAAGTAGGACCACAAGCACCCTAAATACTTCTTACTGTGTGTGACACTTGTGAATTAATGCAGTTCATTAAAACTCCTGAACACGTCAAAGCATCTATTCAGTAATCCTGGCTGGTGGTTGGATGAGTGCCCTTCCTCCTGTCAGAGCTCTTGCATTGTCCTTTCTACCACTTAAATGGAGAAGTACCACCAATGCACATATGGGGATTTCTGGGGTGTTTTCCTGGGCTCGGGGGGTTATTTTTCATCAGGCAAAACTGGCCAGTAGAACTGTTCTCTGTCAGAGCTTTCTGACCTGCTCAGCAGCAGTAACTTTATAGATTAAGGCGTTTCTGTGTCGGTTGTTGTGTTTCTCAGGGTTATGCGGGCAGCTGAGGAGACAACATCAAGTAATGTGTTTCCTTTCAAGTTAGTTCACATAAGCAAGAAGCACAGGACGTGGTTTTTTTCAGCTTCTTCTGAAGATGAAAGAAAGGTAACTTTCTTCTTCTTTTGCAGTATAATTTTCCTTGAAGCGGAAAGCGAACCTTGGACTTCCCTAAAATCTAAAGGAACTGGAAATGCAGCTGTCACTGAAATTTGTATACCTAGTTCTTTGGGCTCCTCTGAAAGTCATGTCTGAAGTTTTAACTACTAAGTTGGTGTTAGTTCAACTTGTAGTTTGGGGAATGGCTGTAAGTGTCATACTAGATGGAATATGTTTCTCTATATTCCATAAATATTCCATATTTATTCTTAGCCAAGGAATAAATATTTATATGTTAAACCTTTGATAAAGTATGAAAACTGTTCAGTGAAATCTCTTGCCCATAAACATACTATGAATAGGTATCTGGCTTTGGAAATAATAGCTTGAAACTTGAAAACTGAAAATTTAATATTTCAGTACGTTCTTACAGCGTTTTAGGCAGTCAAAACATTTGACTGACGAGTCTTTTCAGTATAAAGTCATGGATAAATACTATTTCAGTGTTTGTTCCCTGCACAGTTACTCTGTGGTTACAGAGGACAGATATGTCTGTATTCAGTGATTTAAACGTGGAGGTGTTGAATGTTGTGTTTTTATTTTTATTTAGAATTGGATGCTGTCCTTGAGGAGAGAAATTGATCACTACCATGAGAAGAAAGAAACAATAACAGAATTCAGGTATAAACCCCTAATCTTTATTAGTTTTTTATCCCTTTCACACTAGCTCTTGACAGTGGTGGTTTAGGCTTTTTGCACCTGCAAATAACTTGCTGTTAAATAAGAACAGGTGCAGTAAGACCCAAGAAGGAAGGCCCTTCCTAATTTGTACCTTAAAGAACACCAAGACAAAAATAAATCTCTTTACTAAGACAACTTTAAATGTCAGCTTTGTGTAAAACAATCTTTTTAAAAGACAGCAGCAACATATAAGACTGTTAATTGGGAACTAGGAACAGATGGCTTCTGCTTTTCCAACATTCCTCTCCAGTGCTGGAGCCCTAAACAGAAGGGACTCTGTCTTTTCTTTTGCAGTGACTCTGGTTCTGATGCAGACAGTTTCTATGGCTCAGTAGAACGTCCCATCGATATCAAGTATTCTCATCATTCAGCAGATAATGAAGGTGACAAATCAGACACTGATAAATACGACTTCTTTATTTGTTTAATTATTTCTTCTGGATTCTGCAGGACTTATTGCCATTCCAAGCAATCTGGTCCATATTGCAACTGGTTTTTTTTTTTGTTGTTTTGTTTTGTTTTGTTTTTTGGTTTTTTGTTTTGTTTTGTTTTGTTTTTTACAAGGTGTATAGCTGTTGTAGTTTTAAACCAGAAGCAGATATTCTGTTAGTAAAGATAAACTCAAGAAATTCAGACCTTTCAGGGAGGTTAGTTAGAAGTGAGGATGTGACAGGAAGCCTTCCAGGTAGGCATTCACAACATATTTCAGCAACTGACCTCCTAGTCAAGAAATATATTAGTAAAATCCAATGTAAGAAACCTGGCCTCAGGGTTCAACAGAAATCCTTTGCTAGGGCTTTTCTCATCTTCCCTTTCAGATTTCTAAGGGCAGGGTTGATGGGAGCGAGTATTCTCATTTCCTGAAAGGAAATTCCTGACTCTTTTTCCTGACCGGGACAAAAAGGCAGGACTGAGTCTTGTTAGGAAATCCTGTTCAATTGCTGCAAAGCAGAGGAAAACCAACTCAGCAGCATTCCATGTAGGAAGGACTGTAGTTTAGTCCTTCTGTGTTTATGAAAGGGAAGTGTTGTATGCAAGATGAATTATGGTGAGAGGCCTATTAGGAGTTTAAATTAGGAAAATTATCAGATAAAAATCAGTTCTTCTATTCTTACCTTTTTCTTTTTTTAGTGCATTCCTCTCATACTGTTCTTGAGACTCCTCTTATAATCAATGAGAAAGTACTGCCTAGAAGTAGCATGTTTTTCTTGTCTTGATTATTCTGATTTACAGTTAAAGGCAACATTGAAACCACTTCAGCCATTTGTTGTGGTGCAGTTTTTTTTGTTGCTAGAGCAAGGCACAGAGTTAATTGTTTGTGGATCACGAGGCTTGCTTAGGCTTCCCTATTGCAAAATCAGAAATGTTTCTGTGTTAGGGTTAAAATTTTGGGGATTATATTTTTTCCAAGTGGTTTTGCCAATGCATCCATGTAGCTGTGTCTCTGCATCTGATTTGGGTGTTTCTCAGGAAGGCTGTAGCACCAGAAATTTTAACTTGAAAGTTGGAAACAAATTTCATGTTTAGTGTACTTCTTCTCCCCCTGTTGTAAGTGATGGCTTACTTCACTGACATTAAAATTTAAGGAAACACCTATTCTAGATAGCAAAGAGGTGGGCCAAAATTATTAATTAATTTTTTTACCTCCCTTAAAAAAAAATTCTGAAAAATATTTGTTTATTAAAGAGCCCTAAGTAGTTGATGCTCTTTCTTGGTTCCAGGAGTACTTATCAGAGTATGACACACTTCTTTTTATCTGCAGATTACGATCAGGAGGAAGAGGATGAGTCCTACTTGCAGCCAGATACTTGTGACATAGTGAAAGATGGTATGTGATTTCTTGGATTCCCTTTATGAAAGGCCCCCAGTGAAGGCAATATTCACATGGAATGCCAGGATTATTACTTTGCTTTGGTCATAACTAAAACATGGCAAGTGGTGCAATAACTGAAGTAATGCACACCTACCTAATCTTGAGAGGTATTTACGATGAGACATTTATAGTAACAGCAGTAACCATTTACAGAAAGCATAACATGCTTGCAGGCCTCCTGCCCTGGATGACCTGCATCTCTCCATCAGTCTGGAGCAGGACTAATGCTTTCAGTGTAGTCTGTTTTTAATTTATTTTTAGCACAGCAAAAAGCCTTTGCTAAGTCATCACAAGCCATGCCTGAATAAGAATGGCAGGAGTTTACTACCTATAACATGCAGAACTATGCTGAAAGTTAAATGCTTATCCAGCATTTTGGGTACTGTGTAGACCAGATGCCAGTAAAATACCTTAAATCACATTAAAAATTAATGTGAAAAGGCTTGCTTGTTGACATACATGTGTTTCCCCTCAGTGTGCCATCCTTTCTTTCTACAGATATGGTCCTGCCCCCAGCATACCCACCTCCACCCGTTCCTCATGTCAGAAAAGCTGCCTACACAGAAGCAAGGGCAAATTCCTACGCTGGCAAACCTACTGCTCCAGCACCCCCACCACCTCCCAAGAGGAGCTTACCTGATATCAAACTGGAGGATCTCGTAACCACGAGAGAGCCGCAGCTGCAGTGCCGAGCTGAGCCCAGCCTAAAGGTTCAGTCCTCCAGCCGGAGACTGAGTGAGCAGCTGCCCCCTGTGCCCTCTTTGCCTGTTTTCAAGAAGCCTGCATGTGTCAAAGAATCTCACCCACTGCCTCCAGACCCTCTGCCTCCAGCCCAAGTTCTTGCTCTTCCAGAAGGATGTGAGAAGCTAAAAAACTTAAACCTTTCACCGCGAACTCCTCCTCCACTCCCAGCCAATAAACCCAAGCTGTCGCAGCTCACTGAAAAACCAGTGGAGCCCAAAGTGCCAAGAGAACACGGTAAACCTGGACTGTTTGTGCCACCAGTGCTCCCAAAGCCACCTGTGCCAAGCCACCAGCCCCCAGGAATCAAGCCTAGAGCAGAGAAATCTTCATGTCCCCAGTTACAGTAAGTATGAAAACACAAAGCACTATTTTGTTTTTCCATTGTGTATTAGCTAACTAGTTGATAGACATATTTCTCAGATCCATATTGACATCTGTTTGTCTTCCCTGCGCCATCCTTCTCTCCCTCAGTGTTGTGCTTCTATTGCCTGTGTTTTATTTGAGACGTCTGTAATGAATTTAGTTGCAGAAACAGTTCAGAAAGAAACAGTAGATAAACCAAACTTTAAAAAAATTACACCAAAATTTTATAGTTCATTTTCAGGTGTGTCTCAAAGCCTTAATAGCCTTTGATTGCAGTGAATAAGAAGCCTTTATGTCCGGACCTCAATGAACTACAAAACCAATTTTAGGCTTCTGTGGAGATAGGAAATGTGTTCCATTTTATATTAAGATCAGCTTTAGTAAGGGATGTGGAACTAGTTACAGTGGTGAAGCAGATGAAAATATTTTTGTCCATTGGCTCGTTCAGCAGCTCTGAAGAACAAGTAATACACTCTTTAAAGCCAAAGTACAAGGAAGACACTGATAGACTGGAGGGAGTCCCATGTTGGACCACCAAGATATTTGGGCTGTAGCACATGATAAGTGAGGAGAGGCTGAGAGAACTGGATTCATTCAACTTTTAGGAAGATCAGTGGGAGATCAGTGGTACCTGCTACTACTTAGTGGGTGGGTATGGCAAGACAGAGCAAGACCTCAGAGTCTGCAGTGTTTTGGGATTAGAGGCAACAAGCAGAAGTCACAACTTGGGAAATTACAGTCAGGTATTAGGAAAAACTTTTTACCATGTGAAACAGATGGTGAAACACCAGAAACAAGTTGGGATGGAATCTCCGTCCTTGGAGATACTCAAAACTTGACTGGACGTGGCTTCCTGAGCTAACTGATCTGGCTGGACCTCTTTTGTGCAGGAGCTTGGACTGAATGACCTCTAGAGGTCTCTTCCTACCTAAATTAATCTACAATTACTCAAATTATTTTGCCTTCCAGCTCTGGGGCTCCCTTTTAAAAAAAGGCCTGTAGAAACTGGTCCAGAGGAGGCCACTAAGTCGATCCAAGGGCTGGAAGACAGGCTGGGGGAGTTGGGGTTGTTCAGCCTGGAGAAAAGAAGGCTCCAGGGAGACCTTGCAGCACCTCCCACTACCCAAAGGGGCTACAGGAAAGCTGGAGAGGGATTTTTCACAAGGGCATGTAGTGATAGACCGGGGGGTAAGGCTTTACACTGGAAGAGGGGAGGTGTAGGTTTAGATTAGATATTAGGAATAAATTTTTTACTGTGAGGGTGGTGAGCTGCTGGAACAGGTTGGCCAGAGAAGTTTTGGACCATAGAAGTGTTCAAAAGCCGGGTTGGATGGGCCTCTAGGCAACCTGGTTGAGTGGAAGGAGGGTTGGAATGAAATGATCCTTAAGGACCCCTTCCAACCCAAACCATTCTATGATTTGGGGGCTAAACTGAAATTTCTGTTTTACTATCCCTTCAGTGTTTTGTGTAAATTTGTTCTGTTTTCCTGATGACATATCCTTCAGTTTTTGTTCTTTTTCTTCCAGGAGGTCACCACCAGATGGACAGAGTTTTAGAAGCTTTTCATTTGAAAAACCAGCACTACCCTCCAAGCCAAGCCAACCTGACAATGATGACTCTGATGATGAGTATGAAAAAGTAAGATTAAGCAGATGATCCATTATCAAAGAATATTTTTTTCCTTGCTCATGTATACTTTTGGAAATTGTTTTAAATACATTATTGCAGGAAAAGAATAACTTTCTGAAAGCACAGTGCTGTGTAATTTTTTTTATTTTATTTCTTTTTGAGCCTCTTTGAGAATGCCTTGATAAGTTCTGGATTTTGATACTGGATATTAAGGAGAAAAAAAAGCATAAAGTATTGATTAAATCACCATTAATGATTTCAGATAGTGATGGCTGTAACTTGCTTGCATAACAAGTTGCTCATGTTTTGAGTTGCCGTTGACTTACACTGTGATTTATTTTCTTCCTGTTTTTTACAGGTTGGGCTGCCTGCTTCAATATTTCTTAATACCTCTGAATCCTTCGAAGTGGAAAGGTAAAATGTGACTTTTAAAATAGTTACTTAAAAGCCCTACAAAAACCTGTACTGAGCAGTAGTCCAAAGATAATTTTGTCAGGTATTTAATATGGAAATCACTTCTCAGGGAAGTTAGTTCAGTGCTTGTGTATCAATTGGTAGATAAGAATGCAACGTGATTTTGCTCCATCTGGGGAAGGTTGTTCTGCCAGGAAGGTAGAAGGGACCAGAAAATCAGATCTTCTGTGCCGCACTGCTGGTTTGGATGTTACAACAGTGACATTCTTTTAGTGATCTACTATGAATTATTACAACTGATACAGAGATTTGTAAAAAAGAATTTTAAGACTGTAGGCATTTGACTTATCTGAGCCAGAAAATGCTAATATGTGTAATTGCTCATTCTTTTTAGGATATTTAAAGCTAGTAGCCCTCAAGGACGACCGCAGAATGGATTGTACTGTATTAGGAACTCCTCTACTAAGCCTGGAAAGGTAAGTTGCAATTGCTGAATCTACCCCCCAGAAAACTTCTTCACTGAGACATGCTATATCTTCTGTATGATAAAGCACTTAACAATTTAGATGGGCTCTTTTCGTAAAGCAAGAAAATCTGAGACAATTGCTATCATGTCAGTGATTCTTTTTAATTTTTTAGACTGAATTTTAATTAATTCCTCAATAATATGTTGACTTAGAAGAGCTTGGTAGCATAGACTGAATATGTTGCATTTTTCTTCTTCAAGGTATTGGTTGTATGGGATGAACATGCAGGAAAAGTGAGAAACTACAGAATCTTTGAGAAGGTTAGTTGCTGCACTCTGTGTGCATATGTATATTATATTTGTATGTGTGTGTGTATAAAATGTGGGTGCATGTAGGTATATGTTGGAATTAAAGTCTAAACTTGTTCCCATTCCTGAAAGTGAAAATCAGCTGATTTACAAATATCTTGTCTAGGATGAGAGTTTGAGTACTCAGATCTGGGCTTTCTAGTTGCTGTATCATGCAAAAGAGAAACTGTAAATGTTCACATCTAAATTTCAGCTCCAGTCAAATCCTAAAGGATAGAATATTAAATGCCCAAGTTTAATATGGACTTATTTGTGTACCTGACTAGTTTGCAAAGCAGTTATATGTTTGAAAGAACTTCTTCATTCTGATGATGGTGTTTCGGCTTTTTCTCTTTAAACACTGAGTTGGAAGCTTTGCTGTCAGTGATTACATTTGGTTTCTGTTCTACAACAGGATGACAAGTTTTACCTGGATTCAGACATCATGTTTTTGAACATGGGAAGTGTGGTTGAATACTACAGCACTCATGTCTTACCTAGTCACGACAGCCTGATGCTTCGGTGTCCTTATGGCTACTCCAAACCAAGGTGACACGACAGCCCTAGTTCACTGACACTCCCTGCCCCTGAGTTAACTCTGGACTCCTGCCACTGCTGGACATGCTGTTGTTTGCACACCCAAACTGAGTCTCTTCCCACCATTTATTCTCACACGAATTGTACATAAACGCCATGTAATGAACTCTTGGTAAAACCTTACAGTCCAGATCGGTGGACTTGATGGTCTTTTCTTTTAAAAAGATCTGAACTGATGATGCTGGAAAAGCTGTCCAGGATACCCAGACTTTTTACAAAACTGCTGCTATTACTAATCTCTTTGGAATGTCAAAGAAGGGCATGAACAAAGAAGTGGTCTGAATACAACTGATCCAGAAAATGGGGACTTGTGGACATCTATCAGAATTTACTTGTGACAGGGAATACTAATACTCTGACTTGAAGGTAGTACTCCTAAAGTCAGCACTGGTGCTCAACTGAGATATTCTTTTGTACTACTTGTATAGTTGACATGTAAATAACGAAGACTTCTGTGCAAACTATTTGATTTACTGTGGGTAAAGATGATCAGGAAATCCGGCTTTTTTTTAAGCCACCTCATACATGCACGTACCTTCCGAGTACAGTGGCTGCAGCAATCACTGTCAGGTGCTGTCCAGCTGATACACTTGTGGCATCTCAAGACTCCTTAATGACATGCACTTCAGGTAAGTGTGGAACAATATTGATTTGGCTTCATGGGAGCCTCGTTACCAAGTTCTGAACTGGAAGGGTTTGTGCCGCTGGAATTTTTAATGGGTATGAGAAGATGGGTTCTCTCCCATTGCCATAGTCAAAGGTTCTTTAAAACAAAACACAGAAAAAAAACACCCTGAAACCATGATTTTGATACTACTATAAATCTTTGTGGTCAGGATCAGTCTCTTAGGATCTGATTGTCAGCCCATTGCATTGTTTTCTCTCCTAGGGCAAAACACACTGCCCTAATCTACTACCAAGAATTACAGCCCTAATCTACTACCAAGAATTTTTCCTTTACTAAAATTTCTACCCAGTTTGTAATTGCGTGTAAAATAAAGTCTATTTTTAACATCCTATTGGTGATAAACATTACTAGGGTGCTTGTAATATTTGTTCCCTAATGTTTTGGGGACAGGTATCCTAAATCCAATGCCCAAATTACTCTATTCCTAAACTTTAATAAGGAGGAAAAATTTGTTCTAATAACCTGTTAATTCTCTTGGTCCAAAAGTACTGTCATAATGGTTTCATGCTCTAATAATGTTAACAGGAATTGTAATAATAATAAAAAAAAATCTGCCACTCCTGAAACAGAAGACGGTATCTAGTTTCTGTCAGTCTGAATCTGTCTCCACAAGCTCCTTTGTAGTAGGATCATACATAAGAACTGAGGCAAGAAACTGCCTCCACCTTTGCAAGAGGCACAGACACACACAATATCAGTCTTTTGATCTCTGTTCCCGCTGTAATTGGGTTTATTGGGTTTATGTGTGTATGAAGTACTCAAAATTCAGATTCTGTTGAATACTGGATATTTTAAGTTTCCAATTCCTTTTAGTTTAAATTAGTATCCCTGTGGTTCACTACCCTGACGTAATTTACTCTAAAGAGGGCTCAGCCAAGACAGCATTTATAAAACATTTTTGGCAAATACATAAATGTATATCAGAGCAGGGTCAAGTTTCTTGCAGTATTCACACATACTGTTTAGAGAATAAACTTTTCTCTGTCTGGGAATAATTGACTTAATTGTTTCATGACAGTCATATCTACAGTATGTTCTCTTTGGGGCTCTATTCAGATATTTTTTTCCAAGCATAAGCTCAGAAGATTTTTAAATTGTACACATACATTTAAAACATAACACTTTCTTTACCTGTGTAATGCAAGGGTTGAAAATATGTAAATTTTTGTGTTAATTCTGTTTTGTACCTAAATGTATAGATTTCTGAAATGGATAAAAACTTTCAGTGCCGGTTCACCTCATTTTGTGTGGTCATCTTTAATTTCATGGATGTGTGTTTTAATGCTCTTTTTGTAGTTGTGTTAGATACTGTTAGACTCTTCTAACCATACAGTTAAAGGAATTAGTTTTCAGCCCCCTTAAGAAACAAATCTTCATGTAAGCAACTCTCAGAAATTGGCATTCTGGTTATCAGATGGTGCAAGGTAATTCCCTCATCCCTCCAGAAACAGGTAGGAGGGTTCCAAACAAATCTGCAGTCACTTACACACTTTTCTCCAAGCCCTCTTGCTCCCCTGTACTACTCTGTTTAATGTCAAATCAAACCAAGTTAAATTTCTGGTGTCTGTAGGGAAGAAAGGCACAGCTAGAACACATAGCTCAGTGTGTCTCCTGTACCTCTCACTAAGCTGCCTCTCTTCATTCCTTCACCACAAAGCAACCTTTCTGTCTACAGCCTCCTGCAAACTCTGTAGCTTTAAAGTAGTTTGTCAGGAAATGTAAAAGCATTTGATGTGCAAAAAAAGGCAGTTTATAAATTTGGTGATATCCTAGTTAAAACTAATTGATAGCAGTTTGGAAAAAGTCTTGCTTCCTCTGTCTGAACCTCCAGGAAAAAGTGTTACAGGTGCTGTTTGAGGGGGAGGGGGGGTTTGCTGTTCTAGGGGAAAGAAGATTATAATGCTTTTGAAAATAAAGCAAGGGACAATCAATCAATAGGCAATATGTTGTAAGAAGTGAACCAATATCCAGATGCTTTTTCTAATGGCAGTAAAGGTGCTTTGTGTCAGCAGACAAGTACTCCCCTCGTTCAGAACTCCAGTTTTAACAAGAATGGGAATAAGCAAGGAGAGTATTTGTAGCCTCAGGTGCTTCATCCTTTGGAACGTGCAAAAGGGCACTGAAGATTTTGGAAGCTTTAACCGTGATTATTTAGAATTTGGGGACATCTGCTGGTCAGCCTGTTCCACGCAGGGATCCACACGACCTGATTGCAGCTGCTGAGCATGTGTGTGGAAGTCATTAGAGAGAAATCAATCTTAAGAGACTTCAGATAGAAGCCAGAGATTAAAGCTGACTTCAGGGGGAAACTCAATGGGCCAGGTCTTTGAAACTTAAGACTCTTTTGGCTCATCTCTCTCGTGTAAGTAGCAATGTTGGTTTGCAAAATTACTCATTTGAATGTCTTTCAACCTAGATGACAACCAAATTAATTCATACTTCTATGTTTAAATTATTCTTAAAATAGACTTCGAGGTTGAATTTACCTAATGGACACCTGAGCACCACCTAAATTTATCCACATCGCGAAGCACTAAAGAGTTGTCCTGAACATGAAATACTTTACCCAGCAGCAAGCAAATTGCATGATGTTGCAATAGTTTCTATCTCATGAAAAAGTCAACTCCTTCATGTCAAGGAGGGCTTTTTTTCCTAGCAGTGGGACTGCTTGAGATGCCCGTGATTACAGACCCATAAATAGGAGAGCTTATAATTCTTTTACTATAAATACCTGAAGTGCCAAAATACCAAATACAACTACAACTTCTAGAGAGCATTTGAGCTCGCTTTAATACTGGACAGGCTGAAGTGATCAAGTTATTAGACTTCAGGTATGTAGCAAGCTTTGGAGCACAGCCAGCTCCAAATCTATTCCTTCAGGGCTTCCATTCCTGTATCTTAATTACAGGATGGTCATTACTCTCCCACACTTGTACCTCCTTCCTTGCAGTATTTAGTTCCCAGGAAGTGGATAATCCAACCTCCTGGTGTGGCCCTAATGGGCATGGAATCTTGGAGATAGCAAAGAATTGTTTTTAATGTCATTGTATTCACACGCATTCCCTGGAGTTGGTTTGCACAGAAATGACAGTAATATCAACCATTTAGAGGATTAGATCTCTGGATGTATAAAATCCATATATATGTGAAATATATATCTATGAAATGAGGGAAAAGCACTTAACCCTTCTTTAAGTTACCACCTCCTCTGCCTTTCAACAACCACGTTGTGCAAATGCCCTCTGTGTGCCATCTGGGCACAGTCGGTTCTCAGGCTGGGGGGCTGATGTGCCCTGGAGTTCTGATCTGGAAAGCCATTTCCATGGATGGAGCTTTGCGCCCATATGGAAAGCCAGTGATTTGAAAGGACCACCCCAGCAGCACAGAAAACAGACAGGTCTGTTCCGTGGAAACTTAGTAAAGGGTTTTATTACAGGGCAAATATGGAAAGATGTGCCAGGTGTGGCCTCGTGAGCTGTCTGTTTTAGGCTCCATTGATTATGTTGTGCTTTAATTTACACCGTGCTAACATTCATGGTTGGGGTTTTTTTCCAAGGAAATGCCAGCCACACCCTGACCGTGGGAGTGCTGCTGAAAATGTGCCATTTTAAAATTAAATATGACTTAAGGGAATTAAAAACTTGATATTCTAATATTACAAAGCTTCTCTCAAGATTAATTAATTTTCTCCTATATATAATAATAACTAAAGTATTAACTACCTTAAAATATTTTTCTTATGCTTTTCAGCCCTCCTCATTACTTTGAACTTGCCCTGGTACCTTTTTCCTTTCTTTGTTTTACTCTCTTGGGTCTGCTTGTAGTTGCAAAGTTAGTTCAAAAGTTGTAACTTCTTTTAGTGACATTTTTCCTCCTCCTGCTACTAAGGATGAAGATGTTCATCAGAGAGCAGCTAAAAGCAATTTCAGCAGCTCTGGTCACGCTGGAGTTCATAGAGAAGCAACTTGCAGAGAACATACAGCTAGAAGGCAGATGGTCCTTAGGAAGCCATAGATGTTGCAACTGAAAGAATTGGATTTACTTGGAAAAGCATTTTGGAAAAACAAACCCTAACCTCCACAAAGAATGCTGGTTGCTGGAGTTCCTTTGGCTGAAGCAATTGTTGCACCTTTGGTTATGTTTCACTGGAACTGTTACAAACCAGCTTGAACCATGTGGCTCGACTGACATTTCATCTCAGTCATGTGTAAAAATTTCTCTCTGCTTCGTGAGCATAAAGTCAATACCTTTCAAACTTAAAGCCAAAGTGGCCTCTCAGTTTAACAGATTGGGTAAAATCTGGCAACATTTAGTATGGGCCAGTTCCAGCTGCTCTGTCTTTCTCCCACCTACAGTGTCAGTTATCTTTATTTTTTTCAGCTCAAACAAGCTTCCAATGTGTTTTTGTTTCCTTGTGGAGGTAGGTGAAAGTAGACCAGAATACATTTTTTTTCTTCCATGTAGTTGTCCTATTGAATGTTTCTCATATGTACTTTAGGGTTTGTTTCTAAATATGAATTTCAGTCCATTGGGAAAGCTCTCCATCCTTGCATAAATCAGTAAAATTCAAAAAAGCAGTTTCCTGTGAAGGACATGAATTCATATACTTTAGACACAGCCTTACCTACAATGACCAACTTCAGTAATACTGCCCATAAACCACGAGGCATTATTACTGCTGTTAATCACAGCTGAGAGTAAGGTAACCCATTACATCATTTAAAAAAAAGGCATTTAAGTTGAATAATTTCAAAGACAAATCCCTCACAAGTCTTTCAGTAGTAATGCTGCCTGTGCATAAGCTCCCTTGTCCCACCCCCAGCAGCGTCCTGTGTGCCAATGAGAGACAGGGCACCTGGGGCTGCTCTTGGGGGATTTCGTACGGATAATTTGTATTTGTCCATGCACACCCTCCCAGTGCTCCAGCTCTGGTACGACTGGCCTGGAACTGGCTCTTAGTTTGCTGGCACAAGGAAGTTCCAATGCAAAGACTCTCCATGGGAAAAGCAGCAGAGAGTTCACATACTGGCATTGTTTTATTTAGAGGAACCTGGGAAATGGAGTAAAAGGTCTGTGTGAGATGACAATGAATGATGACAGTAGAGAAGCAAGTCCTGCCTAGTCAGGACAGAACAGTTCTGGCAGACCAAGGAAGATCTACCTTGATGCTATCATTCACGGTTCGGAGGTGAGAAAACTGACCTGGAACTGCTTATGTGGAATGAATGCACCCCTTACAAAGGAAAAGATAAATGTGCTTCTCTCAGGCAGCTGTAGGTGTTGGAGCACCACGAAGTGCTAATGCCAGGAAAACAGGCCAGCTGCATAAAAACAACTGTACAGTAATTTGTAAATGAATACGTTCACGCTGACACTTTTATTTGAGACTGTTTGATGTAAGTTGAGTCCAGTGCTGCTGCTGCTCAAGCCTGCTAAGGAGAACAACTGACTGTGGATGAGTCAGCAAGAGGAACATCTGTACTGCCTGAGCAGCACCACGTTCTGACACCTCTCGTGGGAACATTTGGCTGTCCTCAGCATCCACCACAGCATTTTTCTGTTTTTTGAAGGCCAGTAACCATTCTCCAGTACAGGTGCAGATGTGCACATGGCAAGTGGAAGCCTACTGGCTACAGACTTGCCTTGGTCGTTATCCCAGAGCTCTCAGCAGCAGCACAAAGATCTTGAAGGAGTCAAACACTTCAGCCTGAAAACTACTGTGTGGTTCATGATTTACCTTTTGTTGTAGCTGTAATGCTGCAAACCCAGCTGGCAAGAGTTAACAAAGACAAGTTCTGCATCTCTTAAATAATGCAGCAGTGCTTTTTCAGATTGTCTTGCCTTATTTCTGCAGCACGGTGTACTGCTTTAGTGCAGTCCCTTGTGTTTCTGCCCATGTAACCCAACCTTTGCAGCAGCACTGCCCTTCCTGCAGCTGGGCAGAGGTAGAGCAGGAACCGGGTCAGGCCGAAAAGTGAACACAGAACATAAACACCATCACACATCAGCTGTCACAGTCTCGGCCTGCAGAGCGAGGTGGTTGATTCAGCAGGCAGCTGGCCTTGCCCCCTCCCTCACCCCCCAGATTTTCCCTCGGATTAGCCAGGTAAAAAAATATTTTCTCTGGCCTCACAGTTATGGGAGGTGATGCAAGGGGCAGGGAGAAGGCTGGAAGGGGACAGTGGGGACCTGTGCCCTTGGGCAGGTCACAGAGCAGGACACGAGAAGGGTAAAGGAACAGAACTGTCCTGCAGCAGGAGAGCGAACAGGAGCTGATAAAAGGCATCCTTTGATCAGCCCGAGCTGCCTTTGCCACTGCAGCCAGCGGTTACACAAACACTGAGAGAGCACTGCCAGGGAAAGAAATGACCCTGCCCTCCCCCAGCCCCTGGGCACTGCTGCTGTCCTCAACACTCCCATCCTTCCTGGCACTGCTGGCCTTGGAGCCACGCACTGAGCTGGAGAGGAAACCCATTCAGCTTAGAACAGCTTAATGCTACATTTTTTTTCTGAGTTGCTTTTAACGTGGATTGGTTCTCCCATTTACTTTTCCAGACGAGAGAGCTTTATGTGTTAAATGCCATGGTGAGGAAAGGAAAGGAAGAGAGGTGCCAAGATGAAGGAGCATTTTGACAGATAATCAAAGGGAAGACATTGCATGAGGCAGGAGCCTGCAGGTCCAGAGCAAGGACAAGAGTCTGCTGGCTGCTGTGTACACACATCCACTGGGTTTAACACGGGGACAGGCAGGTGAAGGGACTTTAATCCTCTAGGCTTACTGCAACAGTTCTTACAAAAAGATGTTCAGACATAATTTGCTGATCATCAGTAATTACACAAGCACGTGTCCTGCTGTGGGATGGTTTTGATTGGGCAGATCTATGTCCAGCAGGGCCTTCTTGTCAGATGTGCCACAATCATTCTGCGTCATTACTTGACAACCCAAACATCATTTCTGGAGGCTGAATTCACAGATAAGTTTACATGTATCTCTGTGGCCTGTTTTCCCGTTCTGAACAGTAAACAGATGAAGATTAATTGCCCGAAAGTGAGAAGTAGGTTAAGTGGAGTGTGTTTCCAAGGTGGAGGTGGCTGGAGCAGGCTGGATTCCTCCCATATTCCACAGGAGGTGTCTCCTGAAGGCACCCATCAGGTTCTGCTAGCTATAGTCTGCTTCCCTTCCCTACTTATGTGTACAGACAGCACAGGAGGAGAGTTCAGTGTTTCTGAGAGCATGTTCCCAACTCTTCATTCGGCAGGCAGGATTCTACACAACAGTGTCCAAAAAGAAGTGTAAAGCAGCAGTCTTAAAATGATACAGAAATGAAAGTACAAATGTACAGAAAATGACGACAGATGTCCGAAGAAGTTAAAGTTTACAGTTGGTGTTTTACTTGCAGCCACTGCAACAAACTGTGGGGTTATAAAAGCTACACAAGGTTCAGAAAGATCTCAGGATTCAGAAGATCTAAGGAGCTGATTTATAAAGATCTAATCAGGCCTCCCGTATAACAGCTACGCGACGTATCTGCTTTTCCTGAACCAAGCGCGCAGCTTCTTCTCAGCCTGGAATTCAACATCCGCAGGGCATTCCGCCGATTAAACACCTTCGGGTCTGACAGGTGTCTCTGGCCCTCACCAGGGCGGTTCTCCAGCTCGACCCCCGCACTCCCGGCCCGCCCTGGCCTTGTCCGAGCCGGTGGGATCAGACACTGCCACCGAGCCCTTATCGCACCGCGTCGGGCCATTAAGCGGTGTCTGCCCGCCCCTATCGCCCGGCCCGCTCCGCGATAAGCCCCGCAGGTGACGCGCCGCTCCTCTCCGCAGGGATGCAGCGCCACACGAGCCCCCTCTCCCCGTGCCCGAGGCTCTTCCCGGCCCGTTCCCGGGGACCCCCCGGCGCTGCCGTGGCCGCGGGACCCGCCGGGGGCGGAGCGGCCGCACCGACCCCCGCCCTCCTCCTCCCCGTCCGCCAATGGCAGGGCCGCTTGCTCGCCGGGCGCGCGGCGACCCGCCAATGGGCGGCGCCGTTGTTGGGCTTGCGGGCTGTGGGAGCCGCACCCTGTCGGGCGGGGGCCGCTCGGTGCCTGAGGGGGCGGCGGGAGCGGCGGGAGGCGGGGACGGGCAGGGACGGCGACACAGGGACAGAGGAGCGGCCGCCGCGGCCCCTTCGCTCCGGCCCCTTCTCCTCTGCCCTCGGGTGAGCACCGCGGCGCTGCGGGGGAGGCTGAGGGGCGCAGCCGGCGGGCGAGGGGGCGGCGGGCGCTGCGCGGAGCGCAGGAGGGGGCGGCAAGGCGGGGGCGCCGCCGCCGGACCGGCTCGCTCGGCGCGGAGGGGAGCGCAGAGGGGGCTGCGTCTGCCTGGAGAGCGGCAGGGGGGCGGCGTGTGCTCGGAAAAACCATCTGCGCGCAGGGTGCCCGCGGTGCGGGGCTGCGGCGGTGCGGGGCCAGCGGGGCGGCGGGGGCGGCTCGGCGCTGTGCGGGGCTGTGCGGGGCGGGCTGAGCTGCCAGGGGCGCGCAGGTCGCTGCCGGCCCTGCCTCGGGTGCCGCGGTGCCCAGCCCGTGCCCGCCGGGATGCTCCGGCCGCCGCAGGACGCGGCCGCGGGGCGCTGGGATCTCCGTCGCACCGAGCGCTGCTGCGGCTGCCGGCGCTGCCCCCGCCGACCCCCCGGCTCCACCTGCCCCTTCCCCGGCCTGCGGGGTGACCGGCCCGCCGTGCGGGCCGAAATGCGGGCATCGCACCGCCCGAGTCATCGCCCGCAGGGGGCTCAGGAGCGAAGGAGGGTTTGGGATGCGCGGTGTTGGGGTTGGCGGGGCACCAGCACCGGCAGCAGGCGGGCAGTTGTTTTGTCTCCTCTGTTGGAAGGGGTGTTACATATTAGCGTTTTCAGGGTTTGCTTTTGATACAGAATGTCACATGCCTTTCTGCACGTAATTACGGCGCGCTCTCTGCGCTGCTTTTAAGGTTGATTCTTAATCTATGTTGGCTTTGGTTAAAACTAGCAATTACGGAGGGGGAAAATCCAGTCAAGCTGGAAAAATATCCGTGGCTGTGCTGAGATGGGGGCTAGGAGTAGCACTGCACTTAAATCTTTCATGAGACACTGCCGTATCTCAATGGTGTAACCTCATTGCTGGTTTTGTGCTTTTTGGGAAGTTGCTGTAGGTCATAACATTATCATATACCAGAGGTGTGCTCTTTTCTTGCACCATGACTTACGTCTTCATACAGAGCTTTGCAAAACATGTCTACCTTCAGCTTGTGAATTCTCAAACTGCAACTACAGCTGGATAATTCCTGTACGCTTTGCTGAAAGCTACAGGTATCTCCATGCACGCAGGCTGTTTACGGCTCTGCTTCTTGGAACGTGACTGAATGTGCCACCGGAATTCTTGGCAGTTCTTCGCTGCCACAAATTTGTTCTTTTTTTCTTTGCCTTTTTTTTTTTTTTTCTTCTAAATAGAGCAAAATAAGTTACTTGAAAAATAAGGAAATACAAACTGTTTCTCAAATAGGCTTCTGTTTTTGTAAATTAATTATTTCGGTGTAACAATTCTGTATCTCAGTAAGGAAATTAAGAGCAGTTGTATAAGTGAGGAAAAAATGCAGCTCTGGACTAAACTTCTAGGGCATGTGGCTTTGATATTTCTTTATATTCAGTAAGAAGATTTGATTCCATCTTGTAAAAACAGTCATAGGTGAACGTTATGATCTATATAATTTGCTTCGGTTACAGAATTTAAGCTTGGGGGTTTTCTTAGAAGAGTTTTGAGGAAGAGGCAATAGCAAGTTTACACATCTTTACTGTAGCAAGATGATAATATGTGCATGACTGTGTTTGCATGTTTAAGTATCTTGTAGTTTTACTGGAGATCTGTTTTCCATATGAGGTTCTGTGCTGAGAATAGCACCTTTTAGCCAAAAACTGTTGTGTTGATTGAATGTTTTTTTCCGTGGCTGACTGTTATAAACTGGTGTGAGAAATCTGAATCTTTGTGCTCCATCTGAAGAAAATATTTTTGCTGGCGTGTTGTGCCAGTAAGTTCATTAGAGAATGGTTCACTAATGCTGCGGAGTGAAGAAGGTCATTTACTGCATCGGTATTTTTCTGTGACAGCTCTTTTTAGGTGTCTCCAACAGAAAATGACTCAACTGTTCTCATTCTTTGCGATTCGCCATCGATGTTAAATTGATGTGTGAAAGGGGCTCAGAATAACCTGATGTAGTGGAAGGTGCCTGTGGCAGGGGGGTGGAACTGGATGGTCTTTGAGACCCCTTTCAACCCAAACCAGTCTGTGAATCCATGCATGGAATTGGATCATTTAATGAGATTGTACAGAGAAAACGCATTTGAGCACTGAGACTGACAGAGGTAGGGATGAAACTGCTTCATTCATGTCTTGGTTTTTGAGGGGTAGTTTCGCAGCATGAACTGCCCTTAACAAATCTCATCCAACATTCTGTGATTTACTATAGGAGGAGAAAACTGAATTTTGAAGTATCCAATTTTGTTAATAAATAGAGTAAAATAGTAGAACTGGGGGTTTCAAAGTAGGAGAAGGCTGTTTAGCATGTTGATGGCTCCTGTGCATCCAACTATGGGCCAAGTGCTTTCTGAGGAGGCCAGGCAGTAAATCTTGTATCCACTGCTTTTCTGACTGGCAGAAATACTTTTCTTAATTATTAAAGAACTGTAGCAGTTGGGAATAGTGAGTAATTTATAAATCCCAAACTGTTGCTATGCAAATGAGTCAGTCCTGCTCTGAGGGAAAAAGGCATAGTAACAAGACTTGCCCACTGCTTCTATGAAGGAGAGAATATCAGTGGGACTTCTGCTGTGCACCAGGGACACCTGAGGTGTGGGGACAGGGAGGAGAAGTCATGCTGAACTTCTGACTTGAGTGGCTCCGAAATTTGAAATTGCTCTCGGGCAACGCTGCGTGGAAGAAAGCAATCTCTGAAATATTACTGTATTAGTAGTTCAGACTGTAACTAAATATTTCATAGGCACTTTTAGAGTGATGTGTGCTTTATGTTTGAGAAGTGATTGTGAGGACTGGCAAATGTAAGTTTACGCTGTTTATTCCATTGTGCAGGTCGCTTGTCATCTGCTGAGGAACTTGTCTAAAGCTCTTCTGTTAAATTGTACCTCTTCTAAAGTAACAGGTTCAAAAGTAGGTATATTTTAAAAATAGTAGAAGTTCCTAGATTACCTGAGTTTGGAAGTTTCCATTCATATAATTTAATCAGCCTTCTCAGGGGAATGGGAAAATATTACCTAGTCTTGCTACTTATTCAGCATTTTTCTTCAAAAATACTGTTTTTGGTAGGGCTGGGGGAAGTAGCTGTGCAAATCTGTTAGTAGAGAAAGGTGTAGACTGTGAAATATGTAAACCAGTTTATTTCCTGAGGAAAACTTCTTTTCATCAGAGGTAGTAATGCTTAAAAAGCACTGCTTTCAAAGACATATTGATCTATGATAGTTTTTACTTTAAAATTACCCCTTTCTACGGTTACTTTTTTGTTCCCTTTAAAGTATTGTGTGTACAATAACAAGGTTCTGTAATAATGTAAGTTAACATCTGTTACCATCTCAGTAAGCATCTGCTGTTTATTGAAAGCAATCTTGATAATCTTTAGTCAGATTGAAGCAAATAATTGATTTCTTTCCTCACCACTCAGAGGATGTTGTTTACTGTAGTCTTGTCAGTTCAGAAATTTTGGTGGTTGGTAGTTGCAAGGGAAGAGGCTCCAGGAAATGCCTGTTTTAGAACTACTGCTTTTCAGATCAGGTACAAGCTGAGATGATAAATAAGCTGGGATGATAAATAAGCTCATATGATGTCATTTGCCTTGAGGGCTCTGTTCTAACATTCTAACCAACGGTCCTGGTCTTGAATAAAGTTGAAGTATTGCTGCTGCTTTGGAGAATTTTTGAGTCTAACTGTTCTTTACTTCAGGGCAACTTAGGTTCAGAGTAGAGATGGCTTTGAATAACCCCTGCCCATGGGGCTGCTGACCAGCACTGTGATTGCTGGGGCTGCTGGACTGACTCTGTGACCCATCCCAGAAACTGCAGTGTCCTTGAAGGTGCAGCCAAACAGGAGCAACAACTTCTTCAGCACCTTCGTGACTCCCTCCTTTGACCTTGCTTATTGGATTGCATTCTGAGAAATGATCTCTGCCTGCTCTGCTGGATGCAGTTGTTACCCAGTGAAAGATCAACCTTCCAGCCTCAGATCAGTTCTGCCAGTGAGTGGGACATCAAAGGGGTTTCTAACTATTACTAATTTGAGTGGTTTTCCTTGCAGATTAATTAAAAATTAGCATACATGAAAGCAAATGTGAATTCAGTTTTAAAACTGCGATGTCAAGGGCTACTCTTTTAAACTGGGATTTGGAGTTCCTGTGCTCTTCAGACTAATTAAACATTTTTTTGCATTTTTGGCCTTTGTCTTTTCAAAATTAGTGATTTTTTTACTATATGTTATGTATGATTTTCAGATCTTGACTCATGAAATCTGAAAAAATAAGGAGTAAAATATTTCAGAGTTTGGAGATTTTATTTTTCTTTCATATATGCAACTCAATTGCTGTAAAGGGGTCATGGAAACAGGGAGTAGTAAATGCAGTTAATCAGTAACACTTTATGGCATCTTTGATACTTTCACATGAAATGAGTAGATGAATGTTGTGATAGGGTTATGCACAAAAGATTAAGGGGAAATCAAATTACTGTACCTAAGATCTTCTAAGTTCTTGTAATCAGTAAACATGTAAAAGCAACTTTGGACTAAAAACTGTAATATGACTTGGAGCAGTAGAAACTTAGTTTATTTGGGGTTTGGTTTTGTGTTGTACCTACACATTTCAAATTTTTGTTGTGGTGCTTTTTATGGTTTTCATTTTTATCTTGTTTTAGATCTTGAATCTTGAGAGGTCTGGTACTTTATTTCAAGTCTGTTGTAGCTAACACCAGATTAAACCAGAAAGTGTTGGGGAAAACCTTGACCCATGAAGGCTGCCTTCTGTGGGTTGTTTTTGTTGGCTGTTTGTTTGGGTTTTTTTTTTGTGTGTGTGTGTTACATACACATGAGCATAAAGTTACTGTTGCTGCCTTGTGGCTGTGGAGGTGAAGGATAAAGCGTGCTTTGAGTTTGGTGTTTTAACAGATAAAACCATTTCTTTGGGTATTGTCACTGCAAAATATTGATGGAAATCTGTACAGTTTGTATGTTTGTGAAACACCCATTCCATCAAAAATTCACTGAAAGAAGACAGTGCTGCTGTTGTGCATTAACTGAGAGATGCAGTATATTTGTTTTTTGTTTCTCAAAAAAACCTTGTCTAGCAAAGCTTTGCAAACTAATCTTGAATGGGCACAGCTTTAAGTATTCCAGAGTTGAAGGGACTTCATTTCATTTTTCACTTCACCTTCTGAACCTGTCAGCTACATTCAGCTACATTTGCCAGGAAAATGGTGACTTCGGACATGAAAGGTTTCTGCCAGTAATGAACAAATGTGATGGCCGAACTCGTGCCCTCACTAAGAGCGAGGCACGGCTCCTGGTTTGCTTTGGGAAGCAGGAGCATGTGGCTGTGGAGGTGCCACGCACTTCCAGCGTGTCAGTAGATGGGTAGCTCTGGGCCAGTCCAAGCACATTTTGCCTCTTGCAGGGCTGACCTGGATGGGCCAAGGCTCAGATGAAGGGAGGAGCAGATGGACTCATGCAGGATGTCGGGGCAAACATCAGAACTTGGGACAAAAAGGATAAATAGGGAAGCAAAGAGACTTCATTTGGTAGGAAATGATGTTTCCTTACTTCTGTCATCTTCCTCTAGTTGCATTCAGTTACTGGGAAACTTCCTGTGGTTTTCAGGTAAAATTCTACAGAGCTAATGTGTTGCTTTATTCTTTAATGTCACTTCAAGTTGCCATAGGATTTGAATAATAGATCAGTGTAAAGCACAAGATTTTATTTTAAATCCACAGTATATTTTCTTTCCTTACTGTGGGTATAATTTTTAAGTCTACCAGTGCACATAGCAAGGGGTGGGGTTTTTTTGTTTGTTTGCTTGCTTGCTTGTTTGTTTTTCCCCCTCCCTCTTGGGCTTAGAGTAAAACTTACTAGGTGATGAGTTTTCAAAGATATTCTGGTAATTTTGGCTATAACTGATAACTTAAAGGCACTCCAGAATAGTTCTATGTCTTTTATAGGTGAATTCAGGATAACATGGTGTTTGGTTTTGTGAATTGTTTTTCATGAAGTGTTGGTGGCTTGAAGTATACAGTAACCATTTCTTTGGTTATGTAGAACAACTGCAGTACAGGATTACATTGTTGGATCTATTAATAGGCATGTAAAATAAATGAATAATGATCTTAGATGTTTGCTTAGATCTCAGCTGTCCATATGAAATGAATGGTTTTTTTCCCTGTTTGCTTATATAGTGATTTTGGTAAAAAGTTAGTAAATTCCTTTGAGTTTTCCCAAAGCAAGCGAATAATACATGGTTTGGATGGAGAGGAAGAGGGAGATATCCATCCTTTATCTAAAGGAAAGCTCTCATGTCTCTCACGTGTCAAGGAAAGTTGGTGGGTAGGTTCCCATGCCTTGGACTCAGAGTGTCCAACTCCTGGTATTCTCTTGGATCGCTGCTGTTTGAAACTGAACATCTGCCTGGGTGATTTTCCCACTTTGCCTTTAATCTTCTTTAGAACTTGCACTGATTTTAAGGCTTTTGAATTATGTGGACCATCTTACATTGAACTTCTTAGCCCTGTCCTGGAGGGAGTGTTTGTGATCACAGCAGAGGGTAAGGATTTTTACAGGTGAGATGTCCACTTCTAGGTTTGCCATGGTCTTTATTCTTGATCTGGGACACTTTGACTCAATTCCAGTCTATTAATGGAGATGTTGGTTTAAGGCCAAGGAAACCCCAATGAAGATGACGGTGGTCCCTCTTCACAGTGGTGGCATGATAGTCTTTCCAGTATCCTCCAGTTTTCCCTTACTGCAGAAACTTGGGCAGGAGCCAAGAGCAGAGAACACAGTGAACAGTTTGCTGCACAACTTGGAAGAAGGTAGTCTCTCAAACTGTCCTCTGGCCTGCCCAGCCACCAGAAAATAAAGAGCATTTTGGCAGCTGGTCAAGGAAAGCCAGAAGTGGTGAACAGAAGGCTGGGAAGCATGGTTAAAATCTGAATGTCAGCCAGGAAAGCTGGTCTGCAAATTATGAGGGCAGCCTTATTAATTGAACATTCTGGCTGGTGGAAAAGTTGCCTGAGTCTTAGAGTCTTTATGGGTCAATACTTACAGCTGAAGTGGGGAGACACCCCTCGATGCCTCAAGCAAAGCTTGCAGTGTCAAAAATAAACCTTTGTAGCTGCATTTGCCACTTCAGCTGCGTGTTCAGTGGAGTTTAGGATCCTATCTAATGTGAGTGGGCTAAAGTATTGAGATAGCTGGTCTCCCAAAAGACTGACTACTATTTTTCTTGCCCTTTTTTTGTTATTAATGTGTGTGTCTGTTTTTATGTAAGCAACCCCAAAATACAAAAAATGTTTAAGATCGCATGGTGAAAAAATATGTGAGTAATTAGTAACTTAGGATATCCTAGGTTTGTTTTTTTCACAATGTCACCTTTTTAAAGAGCTTGAGCTTAACTTCTTCATTCCCTGGTTTTCAGGGCATAAAGTCATTCCTCTGCTCACATATGTTGTTGAAATATGTTAGTTCTGTACCAACTATATTTTCAGAAATTCATGACACTCCCAAGTCAAATGAGGGCACAGTATTGCACATTTTCAGTAGTGTAGTTCCTTGGCTCACTTAATGAGGCAGATTTCAAATGCTTTTTTTTTTTTTTTTGTAGACCTTTAATCAGGACTAGACACCTTCCTAAAAATATTGTTATCAGTTCTTGGTAGGAAGACCTGTTGTGATAGCAGATATTTAATGGTAGAAGGAAAAGGTGAGGTAATTCAATCCGAAATTTTGCCTTTGCTACTTTGCTTCTTGTACTAGTTTTTACTTGTTTCTTTGTTTGATGTATTAATCATTAATGAATAGGATAAATTCAGTTAATTTGACTGCAACTCTAAATTTATTCTTTCAAGATTTGATGATCTGACAGAGTAATCTGGTTATTTTCCCCTCCCTCTTCTCTGTTGCTATAGTAATCCTAAATTTGAACCTTACTTCTGCAGGCTTTTTTTTACCTTCAAGTAAGTTTTGTAATAGCTGTGCAGTGTGTTCTCAAGCCAAAATACTGATAATACAGGTTACTTTTTTTTTCATTTGGATCCATCATCTGAGGTGAAGCTGAAATTAAGCGGCTTTACCTTACCTTCTCTTTTTCTAGCTCTGGCATGAATCTTTTATTCATGTTTCAGGCATACATCAGTTAGGGGAAAAACAAGCAAGAAAGGACCCAATTAAAGCAAAAAAAAGACCAAATATATCTGAATGCCACAAAAAGCTGTTTGTAGTTGTAATTACAGAAGTGAACGTTCAAACTGCAAAGTCCGTAATACAGATTAGCATCCAAGTATTCTTGCAGTTCCAGTTTTAGAGCAGCGTTCAGGGCTTACCTGATGAGGTGCTTTCAGCTGCTTTTGGCACTGCTGAACTTCTGATACAGCAACAAATGCAGGTAATTCCGGCAACTGTATAAAATATTCATGCTCTTACTAAACTTTGATTTTTATTTTTTTTTTCACATACAAAAAAATTGGAGCTGTAAGATCTAACAAGGTTACTAACAAATTGAAGAGGAGCATCAAGAGTAAGCAGAAAACCTGAAAAAGTCTCTTCACCTGTCTTGTCAGGAAGCACGGGGACAGTGAAAAAGACTAAAAGTAATTTAGATACTTGTGAAAGACTACATGAAAAGTTTGCCTTAATTTTCGGTGAAGATAGCTTTGAACACACCCACACTGGCAAATAGGTCGGACTGCAGTGAGGTTATAAAAATGATTTCCATAAAGATAAAGTCGGACTTACAGGGTGCAGATAAGTGGGAATATATAATGTTTACTCTGGAATTTTGAAGTAGATGATGTGTGTAATTAGAGGCTCAATTATGTCAAGGCAGAAGGGTATTGGATGGCTGGGAAACAGTGATGGTAGTCACAGTGTTAGGAGCAAAAAGTGATTCGGGGTAGCTATTGCGTTGTTAGTGTGACCTCAGTGTACAGCCTTTTGTTTAATGGAGAAAGAGAAGCTGTTCTGGCTGGAGGTAACGTGGAAAGGGTGATACAACTCTTAACAGAGGAAGATTTTTTTGAGAAATCCAACACCTCTCTTTTATAAAGATCCCTGATCTTCCTGGAGAGGATACATGGTTAGAGCTGACCTCTTTTAACTTAATGTGCAATATGAACCATGGAGTGATGAAAATTGATTTTAAATGGTGACAGGATGTGTCAAGTATGGATAGAAGTGGATGACCAGAAGATGATAGACTGGAACTATGTAAGTAGTGGAATTTATCAAGGATCAGTTCCCAGATTTAGTATTTCCATTAAAATTACTGATCCATTCCTACTTCTTATACCAATCTCATGTTTTCTCATCAGATGTCAAGAATCATAAAAGAAGGTTTTGCACAGAACAAAGTTGAGACCTTAAGACATGAACAATAGAAAAAGAAGTTGTATTAAATAGCATTAAAAGATTTATATCATTTAAGGTTGACAAACCTATCAAAGTTAGCAACTGAGAACAGGATTAGGATAACCAGTATGCTGTTGTTGCCCTGCTAATATTTCTCTTCAAAGAAATGAAGTGGTATTGACTTTTTCTGGTACTTGTGAAAGCTTATCTGAAATGTTACATCTAATTCCTATCGCCCACCATCAAGTAAAAAGGACATTTGGATTGAAAGAGGTTCAGGGACTGATTCCTGGAACTCAGAGAGTGTCTTGTTTGATCTGGGGAAACCAAGTATGGAGGAGGTTGCTCTTCATAAAAAGAAGTGAAACAACACAGGAGGGTAAGAAGAGCTTTTTATGCTTGAAATACAAGAACAAATGGGTATAAACTATCCAAGAATAAACCTAATCTGGAAATTAGAAAAGATGGTTCCTAAGCAACGGAGGCAAAGAAGTCTGCAGCAGCCTTCCCTTAGGAGTAGTGGAATAAGGCTCTCTTTAAGATGGAGCTGGTTAGCTTATATAAGGGGAGGGGGAGGGGATTTGATGTAGTTTTCCACAGTACCTTGGGATTTGAACTGCTTGACCCAGAATATCCATTTGTTCCCAGGGTTCCTGTCTTGTTAAAGATGATGCAGTAACTTGACCAGATACTGCCCAGACACCGGTGGGTACATGGATGGTCCTTGTCTTTTTCTTGGACAAATGCACCAGTTGCATTGTGACATACAGATATCTTATATCAGATGTTAGACAAGCTGGATGTTTTAAGTGCTGTTTAGTGGAATACCCTGCATTGTGTCTTTTGTAGTGGCTGTAATTCTGTGTCTTGCATTCAGAAACCCCAAGTCAACACAGAATAATTCAATGGATTTAATAATGAACCCTGTATTGTTTTCTCTCCTTTCTGTCCTGTGTGGTTGAAGGAGGCTGCCCACAGCATGTGCATAGCTGTGTCATTATCTTCGTATTTCTTTGAGAGCTCTTCTTTGAGCTGCTTAAAAAAAAAACCTGATGCAAACTGAAGGGTTGACGTGGTGAACACACCCCACCCCATGTTGCTGTGTATTGCCTTGCTCTTCATGTGTATTTTCCTAAGATGCTGTCCATCTAATAAGCTTGGAATATCACTTTTTGGGGAAGCATTGTGCTTGTGATTGCATTAATGAGAGACACTCCTATATCTCTGTCTTATAGAAGATCAGTGGTTTTAAAGGAGACTTGACAGAGAAAAAGGTTCTACTGCTTTTTCCCTGACAGAAAGACAGTAATTGGCAAATTGAGAAATTAATGTTCCCTGAGGTTACAGTATTTTTCTAATTTATTCAATTGTTAGGACATGTTAAATCATGATTTAATTCCTGCTGAAGTATTTCAAACCCAGGAGGGAACTTGTAAACACTCATTTGTGCAATTGTTTTGTCTGTACCAGTAGCTTGTATTACTGGATATGGTTTTTATATTTGCAGAAATACAGTAACTGCTTTGTATTTTTCTCTTCTTATTTTTCTCTCTCCGTGTTACTTATTTGTTCTAAATGTTCATCTAGAAAACTTCATTTTAGGAAGGAAGTTCAAGCATGGAAAGTAGCTTGGTTAGGACAGGTTAGAAATTTAATGATGTTTGAAAGGTTCCTTCCTGACTGTGCTTAATGTGTTTTATTGACTTCCCTTCAACTGTTAGTTGAATTTCCTGTTGATTTTTGGGTCCAAGCAATTGCCAAAGCAGTGTCTAGCCCTCTCTGTGTGCTGAAATCAGTTTTCTTTGTTCACAATTTAACAGTATTTAAATGTTTTCAGAACTAATGTGGAAGACTAAGAACTAGATCTTATCCCTTTAAATCGCTGTATTCACACATAATGATTGATATGAAAAGCAAATAATTACCTAGGTATAATATCAATGACTTAAATGACACATTCCTCATGTTTCAGTCTTGGTGTTACCTAAATTGTATCCCAAAATACAATTTGGGGCAGAAGTGATTAACAGCTATAATTTTGAAAGCTGATAAATAACAGTTTATACTTCAAAGCTTGAGTGTTTATTGTTATATGAGTATTGACTAAATTGACTTAATCTGTTTTATTACTTAGACATTCTGTGAAACAGGTATGAACTAGAGAGAGGCTGATGTATTAAAAGAAAAGTATCCAAAGTCTAGAACTGTTAGTAATCTCCAGAGTGTGGGTGACTTAGCAGATGTCACCTTAAAGCTCTTGCAATGAGGAGAATAATTTTATGAATACTGGTATTTTGAAAGAATGTATTAATGTGTGTGCAGAAAGAAAACCGTACAAGGTGATTATCTTGACCTTTTGTTCCTAAAGTATGTTTTTCAATTAGGCTGTATAGGATTTGTCATGGTGACTGAAAAGGTGTCTGATTAAAGTAAATGTTATTACTTTGGAGTAATAGAAATAATTACTGAAATATGTGGCAATTTTTTTTCCAAGTCATTTAATGGACATGGCACTGGAACCTTGGCTGTTTCTCCCTTCTGTCGATCCAGGTAACATGTTTGTTAGCTGAAAATATAGTGTTGAACACTGGAGAGAAGAAAAAGCTTTCTGGCTGTAAATGCATTCTTAGATTTTTTGGACTTTTATTTCTTTTAAATTCATTTGTCTGTCAAAATTGCAGCTGAGTATTGCTCAGCTGTATTAAATTGGGATAATCTTTACTTTGTTGTACGGTCTAGAGCAGCATCCCCTGCAGATGTGGCCTGTGGTTCTGAAAGGGGGGCAGTCGACGTTGGAATCATTTGTATTTTCAGCGGCATTTTCAGATCTGGCATTTTGGTATCTTATTTCATGAGAGTCATATCAACTTTGTTTTTTTTTTCATGTTGTCTCATGTTAGCTGATGACACTGTTTTTTTGTAAGTAACTGTCCTTAGAGGTAATTTTTCATGTTGGCACCGTGCCCCATGAACACACAAACCCTCAACTCTCTTGTGAAGTGACGGTGCATGTTGATATGCAGTTTGATCTTCGGAGGATAAATCAGGAAAATCTTACTCCCCTTCTTCCCCTAAGAAGAGGGGGTGTATATCCCTTCCAGAGACTTGTTGGATTAGATCAGTTTGCCTGTGGAAAATGTAAAGGTGTAGTTGGTGGGAATGGCAGGGTCTGCAGTGTCTGCACAGAACAAACTTGCAGCAGGGAGAGACAGTAACAATGACTGCGCAATGGGCTGGTTGGTTTCTGTTACCAGTAATTCCTCCTACTGTATGAAAGTTCTAGAAAATGGAAACAACTTATATTTGAGGTAATGGTCTTGCATAACTTGAGACTTGGAGAAGAGAGAGGAACTTGAGAATGACAGAGAGAGTTCAGGGATAAGGTTGATAAGAGAGTCATAAATAAGAAAATTTTTCACCAGTGAGATATACTGCTATTATGTGTCATTGAACATCTTCATAAAACCATCTGAATTTTAGTGATCTTGATAGAGGTTAATGACATAAGGGGGAAAAATTTGAAGTATTACCTGTTTTTTGTTAGCTGATGTATGAGATTCTGTAGTGTCTAGTACTAATAAGAAACAAAACAGCAGACAAGTATGGGGAAGGAGAGAAAGTTAAGGTTGGTTTAGGTTGGAAAAGGCAGATGAGAAACAGTGAAGTAGAATAGAAAAATACATTGATGCAGTAAGGTCAGAAACAGTTTTTAAAATCTGGATTGCATTACAAAGAGGATTTCCGTTGGATATTTTTTTACACATAATATGTTTAAAAGACACTTAAAAAAAAAAGTCACATTCTGTATTAGCCCATGGGACTTTCTGCTGTGAGGTATTGTTACAGTCAAGGGTTTAGCACAGTGCAAAGTAAGATTACTCATTTTATATCAATTATGCTTGGAGTATTAGAACACACATAACTTCTTCATGGTGTAAAGCATAAATTGCTGCAAGTGAGCGTGTGTGTTATTCTGATCTTAGAACTGCACACATGCCATAGTAATCAGGATATTAGAGAGTTAAACAACTAGTTTGAGTTGATAGTTTTTGCCCCTTTGGACAAAGTTTTGACATGTACTTATAAAACCCCAAATGATTTTGACTCTGAGAGCTACAGAAACTCTTTGTATGCAAAAGAGAACGCTGCGGAATCTGTTCCTTATGAAATCAGGGCGGTTGACTAAATAAGCATCAGGCTTAATATTTGATCGTTAGAATTTCCAGACTTGGTTTTTAAAAAAGAGAAAAACTTTAAAATCTGCATCTACTAATTTCTAGCTTCAAGGCAGCTGAAGTTAAATTTAAATGGCCAGTGTAAGTCACATGTATCTTTGTGGGGACTTCTGGATAGCGGTGACATGGAATATATTGGGTTTTGCAAATGCACAGAAAGGTAACAATATTAAAACCGGAGTAGTAAATGTCATTTATCATGTTGCCCTATAGAATACATTTTTGTAGGATTTCTGATGGATTTCATAAGCTTCATTAGATGCTTTGTTGCTGAGCAACTCTGAGGAAAAGTGGGAATTACTAGGGGCCTCATATGCATTTAAGTATGTGGACATGTTAGATCCTATTGAAACCCCCTAAGGGCAGGATCTCCTGTGAGCAGATCTGGTTGCAGGATTGGACTGGGGGCCTGTTTCCAAGTTCCCTACCTGGTCTGTTCTCAGCTCACAGCGTGGCCACACAGACAGCTGTACAGGCTCAGCCCCGTGGCCACACAGTGTGGGGAGAGTAGGGAAGAGTTTGAAAATAATACTGTGCTCTGGAGAAAGCACGGTGGACTGCATGGAAACCAAGGCTTAAAGAGCAGATGTTTCTACATGTAAAATATTACTTTTGTAGAAACAAGTGCCACAGTGCAGCCTGAATGCAGGTGATTATTGTTTCCATTTCACACCGTTGTTCTGCCCATCCCCTTGGAGAGCTGCTTACCAGCTTCTAGGGTTTTGTTGAGATCAGTTGGACTTGACGTGGGCAGAAACTGCTGGCCTGCATCCAGCTGCCTGCTGTTTGAGAAATGGGTTTAAAAGCTGGGTTTAGGATTCTTGCTTTGAATACCACATGCATGTCACCATGTTTTACAATTTCTGGTGCCAGTAGTCTTTCAAAGCACTTGAAAGAACTGCACACACCTATTTTGCCAATAAAACAGTGGCAGTTGGGTTTCTAGAAAGATTTCATTTTATAGCTTGAGTCAGGAGTGGAAGTACTTAGTGCCATGGGAATTATTCAGGATCCTTGTCTGATTTGAGACATCTATGTATCCCTGATGTTCATTATTTTAATTTAAATTACTGTTTCTGGGATTATAAGCCCCGCGCTGGCTGGATGTGATTTTTGGAACACAGTGGGGAAAGGTCTCCAGTTACAAGTAGGCAAACGTAAACAGGTGTACTGGTACTGTGGTTTTAAAAGTTTTTTAACTATTGGTAGTTGTAAGGTTGAAAGATGGGAGTATATTTGAATAAAAATTAATAATAAAGCTGATATTACAGTCAGTGGAGTTGTTTTTAGACAACCAATAGTAAGATAGATATGTAGACACACTGGTGTTTTTCCTATTAATCTCAGATGTTTGTCAACTAAAATAATCCCTGCCCAGGGATGTTAGACTTTAAACTGGACACTATCCATCCATGATCTGCGAGTGTGGGTATGTGTAGAATAGGAGCCTTTCATGTTTTACACTGGTGCAGAATGCCCAGACACACAACTTCAGTTTTGTTCTTTTGGTTTTAATAATGATTTTAAATTGATTTTGTAGAACATTAAAGCCATGCAAAACTGTTGTGACCTTTGGTGTGCATGTCTGTCTTTAGGTGCTGTTTGGGGATGAACCCTGAGGGAAGATTTGTGTGCTCGGGGCTGGTGCTCTCAAAGCTGTTTGTGTGGAAGAACAGGAGGGAAAGCTCATGTTTATCCTCCAGGGTTTCGGTGTCATGGCTGAAATCAGACCCAAAATTTAAATGCATCCAGCTTGGCCTCTTCAGGAAACGCAGCCTTTGTGATGGGCTGACTTTGCAGCAGCAGAGCACGAGTTGTTGTGTCATGTAACTGGGTTGTGGTGAGCAAAACTCTACAGCCCCTCTAGTAATTGAGTGAGTATCGAGCTGAGCTGGTCCTTGTCCTCCTGCGATGCAAGCAGAATCTTTATGCCATGGTTGGTGCGTGTCCTTTTGTGTTTTGTGCACGCTATTGTATTCTGCTCAGTCTTTAATTGAGTAACAGAGACTTCTCTGTTAAGAAATAAAGAAATAGGTCTAGTAGAGAGTGTGGTTGTGAGTCCTGAAATGTTAAAGTTCAGTTTGTAATTCTGAAAGTGACTTCACTAAAATGGCCATTAAACACTATTTAACACTTTAACACTCACTCTTGCAGTGACTGGGGAGACTGACCTACCGCATTTCTCCCCAGATATAATTCTGAAACCCTGGAGAGCAAAGTAAATACCATCTTTCTGACACTGTCAGGTGGAAACGATGAGAAACTGAGCTGGCAGAGAAGTTCTGGGTCTGTGTGCTGGTAATTTATGCGCCATGTTCGGCTGGGTAAGACTTGCCTGACAAGGGAGGCAGCACGATCAGGAAGGTGGTTTTCTCGTGGTGTTTCATCTGTTACTGTGTGGGTGTACCTGACCCTTGAGGTTTACCCAGAAGTAGGAAACTGCATAATTTTGGGGTGGGGAGCACATTCACACTCGCTCGCGAAAAAGAAAAGCAGAGATGAGCTGCTCCTAAAATAGAGTTCTTGGGGTTTCTTGGCATATTATTTCCTAATATGGAACAAACAGCGATCTAATATGGGAAAATGAGATCCAGTAACACTTTTATCCCTAGTTGATATGTTTTAATCTGTAGATTTAAGTTGTCAGGAACATTCTGAGAGCTGGAAAAGAGAATGCTCCTGACTTTGGGAGCCGTGCAGTGGCATGAACTTTGTCTTACTGTCACTTCTAAGGCTTCCATAAAGACACTGTTAATATCCTTTATATAGGGCATGTATTTCAAACACTCTCCAGAAATTTTCAGTGGATGTAAACCACTTTGTCTTCATCTACCTGAAGGACTTAAAAATGCCCGATTTAAACACCATATTAAGCATTTTTTTGAATTTGAATAAGCCTGGCTGTTGGCTGTCTAGTTTGGAAATAGAATGACAATACATATGCAAGGTTCACTTCTCAAAGCTGTTTTTATGTGCAAGTACAGTATAAAATTTCACGTGGAAGGCTTACATCAAAATTTATACTTAGACCTGTATTCTCCAAAGATATTAATTTCCTCCTGCATGCAGGCTTTTTGAACTCAGACCCCTTCCATTGCGTTGAGAGACTAAATTGGTCTCGTAATTTATGTGGATTTTCTTCCTTCCCTCTG